>NC_140958.1:86137675-86227675 GCF_014529385.1 Adiantum capillus-veneris | reverse complement strand
AAAGGTGCTTGGGTATACATGCAACCATCTGTTGTTGGCCCTCATCGTGTGCGGAATCGTGCAAACTTGGATCTTCATTGGAAAGGAAAGCTCCTTGGCTTCAAGAACCGCAAAGACAAGGGGACCGTAGCCATTATGCAACATGTTTTCTCAATGTCAACCATGCACTTGCAACAACCACCTCGATTTCCAACACATTGTAAGTACTTGTTTTGAGAATACAAAGCTAGGTGTGAAATCACAGTGTAATGTTATTATGGATTCATACTTAACATTTGTCATGCATTTATAGTCATATTTCCATCCACGTTGGTGGAGGAGCAGCCACTACATAGTCTCTCCGGCACATTCAATGCTATACATGCGGATATTGGAGCAATAATGTTCCCACATCTTTGCCCAACCAAACTGGTTCAAAGAAGGATTTTCTTCTATTCTCACTCTTATATTGTCCCTACTTCTACACAAGCATTTGGAACGCTTGAACCCATCAAAGTAACTTCCTTATTAAGTATGGAATGGCCGGTCCCAGATTTGTGGTCGGTAGCATCTTTCAAGCAAAAGATGATAATGGATGTCCAAAACTCTTTGAAATACTCTAAAGCTTCTAGGTCTGTGGGCTTGAGTTGGTGTTTGCCTATTCATTGTTTTGTGCACATTTTTAAAGAGTTTGGATTTGTGGAGACTACCACAATGCTTGTATGTAAAGATGCGCATTACGAGGAATTAGGAAGGCTTTTAGAAGAGGACTGGGGTTTTGTGGAGGGCATGCACAACGGGGACCGGTACCGTTGTAAGGTTGGAGCTTCAGGTATTGGAATGCGCTATTTGAAATCCCGCACCTTCTTGTACATACGATTTCACTATGATCATTGGATGTGCAAGCTTGGAGTGTGGACTCCCTTACAGAGTGTAGACGGCGCTATTGCAAGCTTTGACATTGCAGTGAAGATGCCCAACGATGCTTTGGAAGCAGTCCAAGTGAACAAGCATTGGACTCTCAGTAATGTTTGAGAACATTTGGTTATTATGGGTTTTGAGGCCCTTCAACAAGCACAATTTCGTTTACAAGGTCACAAGGTGAGAATCCTTCCACCACATTTTCAATACATCATGGTTTGTCGATCATTAGATGCTTATTGTAATGAATGTCCACAGATTGGGAAGAGAATGGAAGACAAATTGAAGGTTGAGGAGGACTGGGGGATAGATGGAACTATGCTATTGATCTTATAACTTTGTAACTCTTGAAATTTTCATATTGATCCCCGCTGTAATCAACATGATTTGCTTCGGCAAATCATGCCTTTGAATATAATTTTTTGCATTGGAATGAGAAATCATTTTTTGGTGAAAGTGCCTTTTTTTAATGTCTTAAAAAAAGGGTCCATTATAAAAGGGGGGCCACCTAACTCATTCACTATTTTCACTTTTGCAACTCTTGAGCTCCTCCACTCTTTATTCACACCCCACGTTAGACATGGATGCTGCCACAGCCTCTACATCTGCACCCACATCCACCCCTTTGTCACGCTTCATCCTCTTCCTCGAGGACACCAAATACAAAGGGAAGTTGGACCTCCACACCTTTTTTACTCGTCTCCCTGACCTTGACGCCACAGTTGCCCTTCACATGGATGCATTTGAGGAGATTTCTGCGTTCATGGAGGAGCACATCATAAAATATTTTGTATCTATCCCCCCACATGCAGGGATCTGGGTGCCTTGCGATCTTTTGCGCTATATACACAAAGGTGATTGCCCATTCTCCAAGCGGTTGCAACGATTCCAAGAAATTGCAACTGATGCAGGCCATTACTTGGACGAGCAAGCCCATGGGGTGTTAGCGCTCAAGAAGCGTAAGTTGGGGGTGGAGTACCTTTCTCGGCTCGCAACATTTATCTTCTTGGTGAGCGAGGAACCTGATTTGGAGGAGCTCCGCTTACCACACCTTCAAGTTGGGTCCTTTATCAAGGACACCAAGGAGCAGCAGGTTATCCCCATGAACCCTGCAGCGGAAGGAAAAGCACACCGGCTCGAGTACCCTAGGGGTCTTGAGGAAGTGGTTGAGAAATCCATAGTTGCGGCTGGTCCTAGTGACACTCCAGTGCCACTACCACTGACGGATGTGGCAATCCCAGAGGTAGAAATCAGCCGCTTCTCCTCAGTGTTAGTGGATGGGGAGGAGTATGTGTTCCTGCATGATTTGGAAAAAGCATTTGGCCTGCGCATGGATGAATGCTTGAGCATGCTATGCAACAGCAAAAAATGTCCCTTAGACAATACGCCATATGCCCTAGAAAGCAAGCTCTTGCCAGATGGGGACTCTGTTGCTGACACTATTGCAGTTGTATGTGTGGAGGTCCTGGCAGCAGAGCAGTTGCACGTGGCTGATGAAGATTTCCAAGCCACCCAAGCCAAGGTTGAGGCTGCTAGGATGCCTATGCCATTATGCGACCTCCCATCTGATGATCCAAATCTTGTATCTGTGGTGCATGGGAGCATTAACTTGGATGCAAAGGGCAACAGGGAGGAGGACGACAAGGAGCAGGAGGTAAACTTTATCCTAATTTTCATGTTACTATTTTATCCTTCATTGTCTTTTTTCTTTACCTTCATAGGTTTATGGCAGGATGTTGTGGAGGTTGATGATTTTGCTGCAAGGACGGGTGGCAAGTGGACGGGCTTTGGACCTCAAGCTTCCCTTGCGCATTACCTGGGACAACTCCCCCCTGGCGATGTGGCCATTATCCATAATGAATTTACTCCCCAAGCCTATTTTATGACTTGGTCGTTAAAAGCTTTGAGCAAGTTTTTGTGTTTGAGCACCATTGCTCAAACTGTGCATCAAGTGTTCCTAGTGCGTAGATCCCTTGTATGCACAACGTTTGGCACTGGCTTTCGTGGTAAAGTGCTTGCCCAGATAGGGATACATGCTTCCATTGGCTCAACTGACCCAAATGCCATAGCGCAGTCCCGCTTGACTGGGGAGTTGCCTTACACGCAAAATAGGCACCACGAAATGGTCAAAAAAATTATGAACTCCTCAGATACATGATGTAAAATCACCGTGCTGGAAGGAATAAAAAATATTTGAAATTGTCTCTCTATATTGCAAATTCTTTTGAATCTGATTTGTCAATCTTGAAAATTGTTTCAATTGGTGATATGAATTGTTTTTTGATTGGTGACTTTGTTATTTCAAGTTCTGTATGTAATTGCAGTCAATTTCAGTATATTTGTGCTTTTTAAGTACCCTAGGGGGTAGATTAGCCTATAAGGGGCAAAAAAATGCCTGGCCACAAGGGCGCGCAAATGGCCCATCCATCAGTTTTGGATGGGCCATTTGCGTACCCTTGTGGCCATGCATTTTTTTGCCCCTTATAAGCCAATCTACCCCCTAGGGTACTTAAAAAGCACAAATATACTGCAATGGATTGGTTTTGCATCATTCATTTAAATGCACCCTTTTTATGGCAATCCCAGCATATGTTCAGACTCGAGGACACTAGAAAAGCTGAAATCAATTATGAAATGAATTTTCCAGCACACTATCACCTGCTTTAGCTCTACCTAGTACACCCTCCACCAAAAAGTCCAATTGCATTGGACATTTGAAAAATCCAAATTAATGTTGCATAGACACTTGGTTTCACAATATGTTATTTGTTTTGATATCCTATAAGGAATTCAAAGCTTGAAATGACCAAAAAAAGGTGTCCACAAGGATCCATGTAAAATATTGATGCAAAACCAATAGGTTTTAGTAAATTTGTGCATTTTAAGTACCCTTGGGGGTAGATAAACCTAAAAGGGGCAGAAAAAGGCCTAGCCACAAGGGCGCGCAAATGGCCCATCCATCAGTTTTGGATGGGCTATTTGGGCGCCCTTGTGGCCAGGCATTTTTTTGCCCCTTATAAGCCAATCTACACCCTAGGGTACTTAAAAAGTACAAATATACTGCAATGGATTGGTTTTGCATCATTCATTTAAATGCACCCTTTTCATATGGCAATTCTAGCATATGTTCAGACTCAAGGACACTAGAAAATCTGAAATCAATTATGAAATGAATTTTCCAGCACACTATCACCTGCTTTAGCTCTACCTAGTAGACCCCTCCACCAAAAAGTCCAATTACATTGGACATTTGAAAAATCCAAATTAATGTTGCATAGACAATTGGTTTCACAATATGTTATTTGTTTTGATATCCTATAAGGAATTCAAAACTTGAAATGACCAAAAAAAGGTGTCCACAAGGATCCATATAAAATATTGGTGCAAAACCAATAGGTTTTAGTAAATTTGTGAATTTTAAGTACCCTTGGGGCAGATAAGCTTAAAAGGGGCAGAAAAAGGCCTGGCCACAAGGGCGCGCAAATGACCCATCCATCAGTTTTGGATGGGCTATTTGCGCGCCCTTGTGGCCAGGCATTTTTTTGTCCCTTATAAGCCAATCTACCCCCTAGGGTACTTAAAAAGCACAAATATACTGCAATGGATTGGTTTTGCATCATTCATTTAAATGCACCCTTTTTATGGAAATTCCAGCATATGTTCAGACTCAAGCACACTAGAAAAGCTGAAATCAATTATGAAATGAATTTTCCAGCACACTATCACCTGCTTTAGCTCTACCTAGTACACCCCTCCACCAAAAAGTCCAATTACATTGGACATTTGAAAAATCCAAATTAATGTTGCATAGACACTTCGTATCACAATATGTTATTTGTTTTGATATCCTATAAGGAATTCAAAGCTTGAAATGACCAAAAAAAGGTGTCCACAAGGATCCATATAAAATATTGATGCAAAACCAATAGGTTATAGTAAATTTGTGCATTTTAAGTACCCTTGGGGGTAGATAAGCCTAAAAGGGGCAGAAAAAGGCCTGGCCACAAGGGCGCGCAAATGGCCCATCCATCAGTTTTGGATGGGCCATTTGTGCGCCCTTGTGGCCAGTCTTTTTTTGGCCGCTTATAGGCTTATCTACCCCCAAGGGTACTTAAAATGCACAAATTTACTGAAATTGACTGCAATTACATACAGAACTTGAAATTACAAAGATAATAGACAGAGTAGACACAATTGTTGATCATATTGTCATTGGAAAGTCAAATCATTACAAAGATAAGGGTGTGCAATACAAAAAGAGGGATAACTTCGGCTAATGCTCGAAGTCTCATCGCAATCGACGTGCAAGCTGTATATCTTTTGGCTGTATTGTCACTCGCTTTGCATGAATGGCGCATAGGTTGGTATCTTCCAACACCGAAATGATGTGGGCCTCTGCAGCTTCTTGAATAGCCTCTAGCGCTATTTCTTGCATTCTATACTGATTTCCATAGCTTTGAAGCACCTCCTTCACATTGCGAGAAAAGGGGGCGCGTCGAATCAAGAGCTCCGTCGTCTTCTGGTAGTGGCGGATTTCTGCAAATGCCCTTGCTATTTTTCAGCATCGCTGTGGTTGTCTTGGGGGCACTTGCACATTTGCTGGCGGGTGGCGTTTAGGCTTCTTGAAAAACTTAGACTTGCGCCTATTTACATGCTTAGAGGCTGGTTCTGTAGCCTCTTCTGATTCTTCTTCTTCCCTTGGTTGCCGATCTTGTCGTGTGGGGAGAGCTCCCTGGCGTTGAGGCAATGTCTTCCCCCCAACGGCCACCCGGTGTGTGCGCGGTATTTTTTCTCGTAGCCATGGTGACTCACTCTCTGATTCGGTGTCCTGGATGGTCCTGCTTGTGATTGGGGACGCGACGGCTGCTCCCTATCGGACTCTGATGTTTGCTGGCCCTCTGCTTCTCTCCAACGCTGGGCACGTTGCTTCATTCTCTTTCTAGGTGTTATATCTTGAGGAGGTGGAGATTCAACAGTCCTTGATGACTCTCGTGCCCTACCACCATGCCCACTACCAGAAGAGTTCCTGGAACGGCCAGGTGTTCGTGGCCGTTTTCTTGTGCCTTTAAGCCATGATGGCTTCTCACATCCTTGGAGGGTGTTTTTGTTGGCAGGCGGATGCTCTTTCGCGGTTTGTTTGGTGCGCGCCATTTCGTTGGTAAGAGCTCACCTGTTCTTAAGAAATGAGTGATTTATGAGAGCATGCAATATTTATAAGGGCCCTGTTCACACTAATTTTTTTAAAAGAAGTATTATTTTTTAAATAAACATGTCGCTAAGAGTTGGACCTTGTGTTCACGTTTAGTGACTCGCGCAGTATCCACTTTGATCCTTGTCGCACTCTGCATCTCCGCCATGCAGCATGCTTGGTGGGACCTTGCGACATTTGCCACTTGTTGCTATGCTCTTGACGACTCCATTTGCGCACTTCAATAGCAATCTTGGATTGTCGCGCACGCTCCATTGTGAGCTTACGAGCAAATGTTGTGCGAAAAAACCAGTTGAACATCTCCTCCAAATAATTGGATTGCACCATTCCACCACCATGCCGAGTATTTTTGAAGTACACTCCCCTTGCTCGATAATGGGACTTCTCCATGCCTTGAGTGCTAAAAATTTCAAGCGATCCATACTTGTGCATAAAAAATGCACCATGCGCAAACAAGATATGCTGTTCACATGAGTAAACAATCCACATTATTAAATAAAAAAAATCCTTTGTAATGAATACACCATGAATGACTTACCATGTAATGTGTGATGTTATTTTCACCCCAAGAAAGGGTGAAGACCTTGGTAAAATCCGCCAAAGCTTCTTGAAATGATTGACGTTGTTCTTCTGTTGTGCTGTTAAGTCCCATAATCTTGACCATTTTATCAAAATGGGCCCAAACTTGCTTGCGCTTGTTTGCAAGCTCGCCATTTGAATCATTGTCAGTAGTAGCTTTGCATAACTCCTTCCAAAGCTCCCAAAGGTTACCTGTCTGCTGGTTGGAGCTCTTTTGAGCATCATATCGACTTGGCTTTCCTTGGGAAACTCTCTTCAAAAAGTGTCTAGCTTTTTGTCCACTCATTGACACTTGTTGAGCAATTTCATGGGCCTCCCCTGTGTTCTTTGCAGCAACTATAGACACATTTCCACTGTGACAGCCAATGGAATTCAAGAGTACCTCCACTCTTTTGATCGCTTCCTGGGACTTTTCCAACGGTTTCATTGTGAAAGCATAGTCAATGTGGAGCTTCAATAGCCTATCAAAAATGCGCATGAATGCGTTTAATGTACAAAAATGTACATTTGATAGAGGAAATCGAAAGATTGGATTCCAAGCGTGGTCCTTTTGATCACGGTCTGGGGCATTGAGCATGGGACATCTCAAGATATACGCTTCCCATTCTCTACCTTCATCTCCGACATCACGACAATCTAACCCTTGTTCTCCATGCCCTTGCCATGGAAGCATGTAATCGGCCTTTGCAGTGCTCTTATGTGATTTTTGTCCATTAGGTTTGTACCCTCGAGTGCAAAATGGACAAGGCATGAGAGAAGAAGCCCCTTGTTTGCAGCCAAGCAAACACTTTATGGTCTTCAAATCCCCACCTAAGTGCCACTCCACATCATAACTACCGAAGCCCTCAATCTCCAACTTCTGACCTGCAATTTGGGAGTGTATTACTTCTGTGATCCATGGAGTTCTCTCAAAAATCCATGAAAGTACTCCATTGGTCTCTTTGGGCACCTCAATAGCACCCAACCACCAAATGTCTTTCTCTGATTGCACGCTAAAAGATAGGGTGGGATATGGCTCGACTGAATCCCTTCGCTTGGTTTGCAGAAGGGCCTCGTTCATTAGAGTGACACTTAGCCTCTCTAACCTTCGGCCTTTCACTATTTGACACTCATCGAGTTTCAGCACAAAAGAGACTTTTGTGCCAAGCACTACAAAATAAATAGTGCTAAGACCTTAAACTTCAGCGTCTATGATAAGAATAATACCAAAGAAAAAAGTAAAGTGTGTCACCTTCTTCGGGTAACTCGTAAAATCTAAGAATGGCTTCTTGAAGCCTTCTAAGATCCACAAAAATATTGTTCCACATTGTGTAAGGAAAGCCCTTCTCCGAAGGTCTTATGGATTGTTTCTTACCTTTTCCCCTTGTCTTTGTTGCGCACGAAGCATAAAGGGAAGTTGGCATTGTGTCCTCAATGTGTAGGTATGTCCCAATGCGGGAGAACACATCTTCGTTTGTGGCCTTCTTTGCGAGCTTGACCTTGTGAGGAACGGGAAATAGGTTTTCCACAATGCCATGTTCTTTGAGGGAATCCTTTAGGAGTTGAAAAATAGCATGATAGGCTTTGGTGCTGATTCCAGCCTCATCACAAGCTTGTTGAACATCATCATCACTAACCACATTTCTTAATTTACGCATAAGGTCCTTGGTGACTGCATCCTTAATGTGCTTACCTCCAGGTGATTGTAAGATAGAAATCACGTCCTCGGTATTGAGACAACTAGTGAGAAGGTTGACTTGATTATCTTGGCTTGTTCCACCGCATGCCTCCTGGATGAAGTTTCTGACAACAAATAAACATAAATGTTAGAAAATAGTGTGAAGTAAGAATGCATCATGCAATTAAAGACCAAATCACCTTGTGGCTGTAACTCGTCGTTTGCGTGCTCCTCCGGAATGTGCAAGAGTTTCAATGGATGAATACGGGCGTTTGCGTTCCCTTGCACCAAGGGGTGTTTCTTTCAAGTATGTGATGGTGTTGGTAAGCTTCTGGATGTGGGACTCCTTTTCTTGCATTTGTTGTTCAAGACTTTTAACTACCCTCTCCGAAGAGGCAACACTCTCTTGTAATGCCGTCGTCTTGAGGTGAAGAGCTTGACATTCCTGCATCCACATATGCAAAGAAGCACCTGCACCCATACACAGCCGCTTGCAATAGCCTAACAAGCCTGCTTCTCCCCTCCCAAGAAATTGAAGAAATGTGGAAATGCTATTAAACGGTGGATGGAAGCAGCTTATAGGATCGTAAGGGTAAAAATGGCCATCCACCCAAATGTCAACATTGGTCTCACAAGCGATGCGACGTTCCTGTGATGACCTTTGATCACCCTCCCTAGTGGTCTTCGGTGCAAATGCCGTGGGTAAGCGAATATGTATGCTTTTGGTGTGTGGAGTACGTGGTGGTGGAAGCAAACCATTTGTGATGTCCGTGAGCACCATGGAAGCTGTTGCGTGAGGAAGAAAATGATGAAAAGATAGAGGGGGAAGGGTAGAGAGGCCGAGAAGGATGGGAGGAGAGAAGGAGGGACGGGGGGGAGGGAGAGATTGGGGAGGAGGAGGAAGGTAGGGGCAGAGAGGGAGAGGGAGAGGGAGAGAGGAGAGAGGAGGGAGGAGGGAGGAGGGAGGAGGAGGAGAGGAAAAAATGTTTATTACTTTTTGGGGGAAAAGATTTTTGAAAAAATGGACTTTCTAAGCTTCTGGGTTAAAAAATGGGTCAAAAAATGATTTTTGGATATGTATATATGTTGGGAGGGAGTTTTAAGTAAAAATAAAAATAAAAATGATTTTTTTTTTAAAAGTCAAAATTTGACTCTTTTTGACCCACGGAATTGCTGATGTGGACACACCCCTATGCTTCCTTCACTTTAAAAAAAGCTAGAGAGAGAAAGCAACCCTTTAGGTCCACATCCTACATTTGCCTAAAAAAAAGGCTAGAAAAGCCTACTCAAAACTACCTTCTTCAATGCCCTTGCCCCCTAAACCCCACACAACATTAGCCTTAATCCCTAAAAATTAGGATTCCTTACAAGGCCCATGCAAGGTTCATATTTCTCCTAATGTTGTTGTTGTCGGTGCAGGTCCGCTACAACAACCCGCCAGTACTGCCCAACAAAGAACGACGTTTTGGAGAGAGAGAGAGAGAGAGAGAGAGAGAGAGAGAGAGAGAGAGAGAGAGAGAGAGAGAGAGAGAGAGAGAGAGAGAGAGAGAGAGTCTCTGTACATAAGACAATTGAAATTAGATAGAGAGAGATTTCAGTTAATTGAATGGGCAAAAGAAAATGATGATGAAGAAGAACCAGTTCCCAACTTGGTGGATGATAACGGATATGACGATAGCATCGGCAAAAACAGGGTAACCTATGGTACTCGCAAGAAGTAAAGCCAAAGAAAATGCTGATCTGGAAGTAGCAGATTCAGTTTTAGAGGAGCTTAATTTGAGCAACGAAGAAAAGATAAACAATGAATTTAATGCTGGAAAAGATTTATATGATTTTTTTTCAAAGATTGCTCGCATGGACGCTACCTCTAATAATGGTTCCAGTGAAGACATAGACTATACAACAAGTGGTTCGCAAGCTGTTGACCTTGACATGGGTTATTCTGAAGGAGTTCATCAAGCAGATAAGCCTCTACAAGATATTTCTAAAACTATCAGCACTATATGCAAGCAGAATAACATGTTGGCTACAGATGATTGCATAACCAAAGCCATTATATACACAGTAGATGATGAAGTGAGCAAGATTGTGGACCCAGTACAGGATGAACCTGAAGATGTCAATGAACCTATGATTGCTACTAACCATATGTTTGCAGATTCTATCATCATGGAAGAAGATGCCATAATCGATGGATTTGAAGGAGATGATTATGACAGTATAGAAGAGTTTTGTGCTGCGTGTACCTCTTCAGAGGGGGTGCCAGATGAGCCTTTACAGTGCTATGATGTATTGCTAAGTAACATGGACACAGATGAGGAATTAGAGGATGACATGGATGACTATGAAGACTGCCTAGATCATGCTGATTGTGAACAAGTTATCAACATGGATTTTACATCTATGCTTGTACATGGGCTGCATGAGGAGATAACTCCTACAATTTTGATTAATGTTGAGACTTCTAAGGGTGATTTTCCCGAGGATGCTACGGATGAAGATCTACAGGATAAAGCTATTTTTCATGATCAAGTTGAAATCCCAACAGGTGAAAATTTGTCTGATGATATAGGTCAAGAGACTCCCAAGGTTTTTCGTGATGGCTATGAAGCTAGAGGGGGTGATGATGCTAAATCATCCTTGATACTGCATAAAGTGCACAAGGTTTTTCATTTGCTTGGACAATGTGCCAAATGTGGATGGATTTGGATGCTATTCCTATTGATGCTTATGTCAGTGATGTCTTGGCTGCCAATAAAAGGGAGTCAGATTTCTTTAATGCTTTCGGGTAACGAGCTTAAGTTGCCAAAAGTTTACGGTATGTGGATGCTGAACTATGCTTTAGGTGAAGCTGTAGTATATTGCGGAGCCCATCAATGCTATTGGCTCATCACATAGCATTGATGGGCCGGAATTTATGCCAAATGTGATGCCCTTCATAAGGGCCCATATCCTAAAAGGCCGCCCGACCATTGCCTAAAGAGGGGTGGCCACCCAATTAAAAGATGGGGAGTGTGAAGTCAATGAGAGAAAAGGAAACCCATGGTGGGCAAGCAGCGAAGAGGGAGCAGGGAAGGTGAGAAGGAGCTTGCACCCGCATGTGGCTTGCTCTGAGAGCGCGTGGAAGAAGGAACAAATTCCCAGCAGGCAAGGGCGACCACTTTCGAAACCTGTCCCGATGGTTTTCATGCTGGTCGAACCCTGGCCCTACCACATCATCGGTGTTGTTCCCACAACGACGGCACTGTCGTTGCATAAAAAGAGAGTAGGGCTATTAATCGAAAGAAAAAAACAAAAAGGAGGGAATAAGTGTTGCATAAAGAAGGGGGCAAGAGGAAGAGAGGATACGAAGGAATGAGAGGAGGGCAAGGCGAGGTGGAGCAAAAGGAGCTTTCACTATGGCTCTCTCTCTCTCTCTCTCTCTCTCTCTCTCTCTCTCTCTCTCTCTCTCTCTCTCTCTCTCTCTCTCTCTCTCTCTCTCTCTCTCTCTCTCTCGCTCTTGTCCTTAGAAAGCAAGAAGCATCCAAGGAGAAGGGTAACGAACAAGGTCAAGGCAAGCAAGCAAGAAGAGAGGAGAGTGCTCGAAGCTGGGAAGGCAATCACGAGCTCTCTCTCTCTCTCTCTCTCTCTCTCTCTCTCTCTCTCTCTCTCTCTCTCTCTCTCTCTCTCTCTCTCTGAGCTTGGACAAAGAGAACACTCTCTCACTCACACGAGCTTTCACAAGGGGAAATCTCGCTCTCTCTCCCGCGCTCAATCGATCAAAGGAGGATATTAGCTCCAAGCTCTCTCGCTCTCAAGCTTGAACAAGCTTAGGACAAAAACTATTTCTCTCTCTCTCTCTCTCTCTCTCTCTCTCTCTCTCTCTCTCTCCTCTCTCTCTCTCTCTCTCTCTCTCTCTCTCTCTCTCTCTCTCTCTCTCTCTCTCTCTCTCTCTCTCTCTCTCTCTCTCTCTCTCTCTCTCTCTCTGTGGATTAGAGAAACAAAGCAAAGGCTCAGAAAATGGTAGAGTTAAGCAAGGAGTCAAAGGGCGAGAAGGGGAAGAAGCTCGCGGCTCATCCTCGACAAGCAAGGATCTCTTCCGCTCTCTCTCGTTCTCGTATCGAAGATACAAAGCAAAGATCTTTCTCTCTCTCTCTCTCTCTCTCTCTCTCTCTCTCTCTCTCTTGCTTGAACAAATAGCAAGCAAGGAAAGGAGCTTGAAGGAGAGGTGTGAAGGGAGGAGCGGTCAAACTCTCTTTCTCTCGCTCTTGTTCTTGGCAAGCAAAGGAGTAATCCAAGGCAAGAAAGACAGAGCTTGGACGAAGCAACCAAGGGAGCAAGCCAAGGCAAGAAGGTAGATCGAGATCGAGGCTTGAGCAAGCTAAGGCGAGAAGAGGATTACAAGTAAAAGCACAGCTTGGTCGGAGCAAGCCAAGGCAAGAAAGGCAGATCGAGGTCGAGGGTTGAGCAAGCCAAGGCAAGAAGGAGATTTACAAGGAAATGGAAATCTTGAAGTAAGCAAGAGCAAGCTTGGAAAAGAGGGCGAAGGAGATTCACAGGAGGAGCTTGGTCAAAGCTTGAGAAGGAGCTTGATCGAAGCAGGAGAAGCACTCTCGGCCTTGAACCAAAGCAAGAGAAGAAAGCAGGAGAAGGCATGCACGATAAACAAAGCAAGGTAAGAAGCAGGAGGAAGTTACAACTAGAAAATGGCAATTAAGCCGGTCCAAAGCATTGATGAACGAGGCAGTGAACTGAATTGAAGCCTGCAAAATCCACGGGGCAATCGAAGTAGATGAAGCAACATGAGGGAGTTTCCATCACCGTCATCAGCTAATGTTTGCTTAATCATTTTATTAAGCCCGATGTCATTAACGACCCGGTTGATCATGTAAAGCGGGAGCTTAAACTCCTAGTTAGCAGATGGTCCAAGTGACGGTGCCATTAATAGCTTGCCTTGGCTAAAGATTAAGTTGTACTGATCAAATGTATTAATCAATTAATTGACGGATACGGTGATTGCTAGTGTCAATAGCATCGGTTGTTCTTGTCCTCTCTCTTTTACACCTCCCACAGCTAGAGGCCCGGCGCCTGCTCGGCTCACGTAGCAAACACATATCCCCCGACAGCACAGTCTTTGCTCTCAGATATTTAGACACTACATACTAAACACCTGGAGTGAAGTACCAAGTGATTTAAAAGACGCTGCATGACGAGTTTCCCGTTTCATCACGGGATGATCGCTTCAATGAAGACCCGATGAAGGTTCGAATGCGCGAATACTGCAAGCACAAGCGTTCCGAAGTGCAAAAAGCAATTAAGCATGGGTGGAACAGCCCACATTGGCTGGCCAAAGAAGATTGGAAGAATGCAGCGCGCGAGAATCCCGACAAGTGGAAGCAACAAAAGGAGACAGCCAAAGCGTGAGTAGAGGCAGGGAGCTCACACCACTTGGGGAGTGGTGGGTGGGCATGAGGCCGATTTTGTAAGTGTTTTTGCATTGCTCTTTTAGGTTTGATAGTTTAGGATTTATGGGTTTTTAAATTCTAACATAATGGATTCTTTGTTTGTTTTGACAGTGGTCGATGACAGGACGTGACCCCACACCGTACGAGCGCGAGTACGCAGGCAGGAAGGGCTTAAACGTCCTGATGGACATTCTGAGTTCTCGCAGCGGCATGGTTAGTATTAGGGTTTACTCTTTTCTACTTTTTGTATTGTTTTATAAATTATATGTTTATACTTACAGAAAGCTGTCTTATTGTTTTTTTTGCAGAATCCGACAGATACGCTGCTTGGACGCGATGAGACGTCTGATTAAATGATGTCAGTCTAGCTGTAGCTAGATAGCATTAGTTTCCTTTTGTCATAGCATATGTATCATGAGATGACGTTTATACGTCTTTTTGTAACTATTGGAAAACCATGTATATTTTTTCAATAATGACAATTCTGTTGTAACTAATACATTTGCAAACTTTAACAATCAAGTGATTTTGCCTATGATGTGTACAAATTTTCATTGAGTTACTTTCATCAATTTACTTTAGTCAGTTTTGTATCTTTATTCTGCAAACAATACTATGGATGATGGAGTTAATGGTTATATTGTCTTGTGGGTGACTACTTTGGGTCTATATCTAAGCTTGCACTTTCTTTTAAAGGTGAATCTGAGCTTATCTTGGATTCATTTAGGTTTACTCAATTATTAAAACATTCAATATGGTTGATGGGTGGCAGGGCATTGAATGCTCTGCTACCAATTTTTTTTTCTCTCGGACGTTGCTATGACCGTTGCTATATAAGGCTCTGTAGCGTCGCTATGAACGTCGCTATAGGTGGCATGTAAACGTCGCTATATAGCGATGCATATAGCAACGATTATAGCGGTCAATTTCATGTAGTTCATCTAGGTCAGGTGATGGTCAATTTCATGTAATTCATCTAGGTCAGGTGATGCACCAGATCCCATCATACTACCTCTCATAGACTATAACTTTTCTTTTGACGTAAGCGTAGTTATCTTGCTATGAACCAACGTCACAAGTGCACACAACCTCTTGTAGTGTTAGGGGACCTTGAATTTTAGAAAGAGAGAGAAGCAATCTACAAAGATGAGAAGATAGTATTTGATGCCCATCTGCTTCTCTTAAGTCATTCTTTGCATCTCATGAAGGTCAAATTTTATTTAAATTTGCCCTTCAGGAAGGAGAACAAAATAGGTCAACTGCCAATGGAAGGGACTATATTCAGATGCCCATCTAATTTAGAAAACACATAGACATGCTATAGCATTGAAAACAAGAAAGTAGTACATTGCATATGAGTCTCTTCCAGTCTTCATGCAGTTTCAGATTATTAATGGGGAATGTTTTGACTTATAGTAAGGGTTGTAAATAGAATTCTACTTAGATTGTTCACCAAATATGTTGCCTTCTTATTGTCTTCACCGAGCATGTCGCTAAGTGACCAAAACTAACTTGCAATTTTTTGTGATATCTTGTGTTGACTCGTTGCGTTGTATTTATACGCCCATATAACAAAAATTATACGTATAAAACGTCAATATACGCGGTATTTTCGAATAATACCCGAATACCCGTATAAAACAGTTTTTGATCGAAAAAAATTTCAATCAAAAAATATCTCGATCGAAAACGTCTATATATATACAACCATCGCCGTATTTGATCGAAAAGCATTCTAGAGCTTTTGGGAGTTTGCAGAGCTTGGAGCTTTTGAAAGATTAGCCACCTTCTTCTTCCTTTAGCTTGTACACCCATTTGTTTTGAAGTGCCCGCTTACCTTTAGGCAACTCAACCAACTCCCATGTTTGGTTGCGATGTAGTGAGTCCATCTCCACTTGCATGCTCTTAGTCCATTCTTCTTTGGATTCATGTTGCATAGCTTCTTCATCTGATTCCGGCTCTCCAGAATCTGAGATCAAGAGATGGCTGAAGGAAGGAACAAACCTTTCTGGAGGTCTACTTGCTCTTGTAGATCTTTGGGGAATAGGTTGAGGCTCCTCATTTGGTTGACGTTGTTGCACATTGTCACCGTTTGCAGTCCTTGAGTCTTCACCGTCCTCAAGCTCCATGTACTCATCACCTGTTTCTTTTGTTTGTTTTCTTTCCAAGTAATCTTTGTACATATTTTGTTCGTTAAAAATTACATCCCTACTCCTTAAGATTTTACCATCTTCAGGATTCCATAGGCGATACCCAAAGTCTCCTTCTCCATAGCCAATGAAGAAACACTTTTTGGACTTTGCATCTAACTTCGATCTTAGGCTTCTATCTATGTGCATGAAAGCCTCACACCCAAACACTTTGAGAAATGCATAATTCACCGGTTTACCTGTCCATGCCTCTTCTGGAACTCCCCCATCCAATGCCGTTGAGGGTGACCGATTGATTAAGTACACAGACGTACTTACAGCTTCCGCCCAAAGCTCAAGCGGTAGGCCTGCATGTAGCCGCATGCTTCGTGCTCGTTCCATGATTGTCCTGTTCATCCTTTTCGAAATCCCATTTTGTTGAGGTGTCCTTGGGGTTTTCCTTTGCCTCCGAATGCCATTGCTAGCACAAAAGCTTTCAAAAGCTTGGCTGCAATATTCGCCTCCATTGTCGGATCTGATGCATTTAACCTTGGTACCTGTTTCATTCTCCACAAAGGCTTTCCACATTTGAAATATGGAAAATACATCAGATTTATTCTTCATGACATAAACCCATGTTTTTCTAGTCGCATCGTCTATGAATGTTACATAGTACAATGAGCCACCAAGTGATGGTGTACTTGCAGGACCCCAAATATCAGAATGAACCAACTCAAGTTTTTTATTTTTTCTTTCATTTCTTGATTTTTGAAATTTTACCCTCTTTTGTTTACCATAAACACAATCTTCACAGAACTCTAAGTCCACTTCTTTCAAACCTGGTAGAAGCTTTTTTGTTTGAAGGATTTGCATTCCTTTGGCACTCATATACCCAAGTCGGTAGTGCCACACCTCACTGTCAACTTCTGTAGTTGTTGCACAAGCTGAAGGTTGCGTGCTAACAGTACACAAGTAAAGTATACTGATTTTTTCACCCTTGGCAACCACCAAAGATCCCTTTGAGATCTTCCACCGTTTGTTTCCGAATGCAATGTTGTGACCTTCATCATCCAATTGTCCTGTAGAGATCAAATTTTTGCGAAGAGAAGGAACATGCCTAACATCTTTAAGCTTCCATTCATTTCCGTTAGTAGTTTTGACAGAAACTTTACCTTTGCCGACAATCTCACAAGCTTCATCATCTCCCAAGTATACATACCCAAAATTACCCTTGGTGTAGTCTTGGAAATGTTTCTTGTGTGGTGTTGCATGGAATGAAGCCCCGGAATCTACTATCCAGGAATTAGACACATTGTGTAATGAGAGAATTAGAGCATCTTTCTCTACTTTACTTACCACATTGGCCTCCGATGTTGGCTTGTTGTCTTGAGACTCTGTCTCCTTCTTCTTCTTCTTGGACCAACAATCCTTCTTGACGTGGCCCTTCTTGCTGCAGTTCCAACATTCAAGAACTGACTTTGTGCGTGACTTGCTCCGCCTTGAGCGATCACGACCCTTTGGTTTTTGAACCTCTCCTTAAGCCTTCCTCTTGTTTCCACTGATAGTGCAACACTTGATGATTCTCCTGTGCTTCTCCTTCGCATTTCCTCGCTTAGGAGAACACCCACAACATCATCAAGCTTAAGAGTATTTGTGCCAGAGATAGAATTACTTACAGCCATCACAAGGCTGTCCCAACTATCCGCTAGAGATGATAGTATAAGGAGAGCTCGCACTTCGTCATCGAAATTGATTTTCACTGATCGAAGTTGACTTATGTTTGTGTTAAAGTCATTTAGGTGTTCTGCAACTGAACCATTCTCTGCCATCTTTAGATTGAACAAGCACTTCATAAGAAATACCTTATTGGATGCCGATGGTTTCTCGTAGAAGTCGTCAAGTGACTTCATCAAGTCCTCCGTGGTCTTCATCTCTGAAACATTGAAGGTCACCGTTGACGCCAAGCTTAACTGGATTGTTCCCAGTGCCTTTCGATCAAGGACAATCCATGCTTCATCTGCCATTGTTGCGGGCTTCTTCGCAAGACCGCCTAGTGGCAAATAGAGGTCCTTCTGGTAGAGATAGTCTTCAATCTGCATCTTCCAATGTTGGTAGTTTTTGCCGTTGAACTTCTCAATCTTGAGCTTCCCTTCCTCCGCCATAACTCCCACTCAATTCAAGGAATCCTTTCCTTGAGATAATTTAGCTACGAGCAAACCTTGCTCTGATACCAGTTGTTAGGAAATAAGACGTAGCTAAATAGATAATTGAGTAGATTACTTAATGGAGAGAGATAGATTTATATACACGAGATTATAGAGTAGAGAGAGAGAGAGAGTACACACGTTATACGTGCTTCACCCAATGTGGGCTACGTCCACGGGAAAGCAGCCACTCAATGGCTTTAGTACTTCAAAACAAGAAGTAGTTTACAAAGGGATTATACCCTTAATGGAGCTCCCGCCTTGCTTCACTCTCACCACCTCACACTCACCTTGTTGCATCAACTTCACACTATGAAATGTGTATAGAAATGGCCTCCTTTTATAGGCCAAAAGGGCTGTCCTCTCTTATGAGAGACATCCATGTGTAGCCGCCCTTGTGCGAATAAGTCCAAATTGGACCCTCCAATCCGCCCATGTGTGGCCACCCTTGAGAAGACAAGTCCGCTTTTGAATTCGGCCACCGGCCACCGGCCATTGACTTCCGACCACCGACCACCAGCCATTGACTTCCGACCACCGGCCATCAGCCATTGACTACCGGCCACCGGCCAACCGACCGGTTGTTTTCCGACGATTTTCCGGCCGCCGTCCGGCCATAATATTCCGGCGAAAAAGAATATTCCCCTGATTCTTATCCGTGAAAATTTTGGTTTCCGGTGAGTGATTTTCCTTCACGCACGATGGCTTCTCCTCATAATGGGGGCCTTACAAATGTGCGCTTTTACCACAGAAAATTACAAGGGTAAATCAGGCTCCATACTTAATAAGAGGCAGAGATTAGGCGTTGTTTAAACCCTGTCGCTCCGGAGCATTTTTATCAGCTTACAAAGACTCTGACCAAGTCTGTGTTTGAGCAGCTCCAGGCAGAGTTTGCACCAGCTTTTTTTGACATAGCCCTCCTGACATCAAGTGCTTTAGTAAACATGGTCAAACAAACCATTAGGCAGATCATGAAAACCTTTCAAGAACTGAAAAATCCTGCAATTACTTCCTTGCCAAACATAGCTGAGTGCATACATCTTGTGCAACAGCTTTATACGGAGTTCAAGAGCAAGGAAAAGTTAGAAAGAGCAGCAAAGCGTGCAAGAGTGGAAGCCAGCTCTTCCGAAGATGCTGTTGAACCAGAAATCATTCTTAGAACAAATCCTGCAATGTCATCCATTGCTGCATTAGACCTCTCTCAGCTACCACCTATTTTACACCTTTTACCTGACACAGCCGTCTTCAATATCCAAGGTCCACAGCTGGGAGAGGGAAGATGGGCACATGTGAATCGTGTGGGTGTCACACATTCCGCTTTCAAAGATCAAGTGTATGCTACAAAAGTGTTCAAAGTACACTTACATAGGCCCACCATGAGCAATAGGTCAAAGACGAAGCAACAATTTTGGATATTTCACATCGTGGTATTATTTACCCTCTTGCCATAGTGCACCACGTGGAGCGACCTTTGCTCATTTCACAATTTTGGAATGGCGGCCATGTGGAGCAATGGATAAAAGAATGCATTGCAGACGGAAGCCAGCCTGTCATTCGCGATTACGTACTCACTGCAAGAACAGTAGAGCTATTCCAGGAGAATATTTTGCAGATCATCAATGCTCTCCTCCAAACTCTGAAGTATATACATACGCATAACTACCTCCACAATGATCTACACTCTCGCAATATGATGTTGCATTTTGGCAAAAAAGGTGTTTATGCCGGCATTGTGGATTGGGTTCATGCACCAAAACAAATACGAAAGCCGGTTTTCCTCCTCTACGCGATATGCAGATAGAAACTAGAAAACAATATGAGAGAGATTATCCATGTGCATCCCCCGAATGTATATCTAGTAATCCTCCCTCCTGGACCAAAGCTATGTATATTTATTCCATGTGTCATACATGTAAGTACATTCTGAAGTGCTTACTAAAGCTCCAAGAACAAAGCAAGAGACATTTTTTGAGTAATGTACTTGCCCATCTTGAAAGCGGCCAGCGCGTTCACCCCAAAACCCGGCCTAATGCTTTTGATCTCTCCTTATGTTTAAATGGTTCCCATAGAGTGGGTTACAACATTGTAATGACATCTGCAATTTTTAAAGAAGAACAAGTTAGATGTGGACAAGCAGATCTTTCTACTATTGCCAACATTGAAGAAGATGAATCTGAGCTGCAGGGCGAACCATTAACCCTTAAAAATGTTGAGCTTATATGTGAAGCTACTCAATATATGGCTTCTCTATATATGGCACCCATGTCTCCTCTATATATACATCATCTCATGTGTGTATTCTACACACTTTGGGGTTCTATTTCTGTGTTCTCTCTTTCTCTCTCAACATGGTATCAGAGCAGTACGTTTTTGTTTTTGATTTCTCTGCTAATTGACAACGATTTTGCAGAAACTACTGGTGCGAGAGATCAGAATCGATGTGGTCTACAACTTTACAGAAGGAAGTTTTTTCAAATTCTGCACCAATTTTGAGTTATCGTTCACGGACTGCGTACATACTTGAAAAGAAACTTTCTCTTTTTGTTTTTGATTTCTCTGCTAATTGAAAACGATTATGCAGAAACTATCCACGAGAGGGACCGGAATCAAAGTGGTCTACAACTTTGCAGAAGGAAGTTTTTTCAAAGTCTGCACCGATTTTGAGTTATCGTTCGCGGACTGCGTACATACCCGAAAAGCAACTTCCGCTTTCTGTTTTTGATTTCTTTGCTAATTGAAAACGAATTTGCAGAAACTACTTGAGAAGGATATCGGAATCGATGTGGTCTACAACTTTGCAGAAGGAAGTTTTTTCAAATTCTGCACCGATTTTGAGTTATCGTTCGTGAACTGCGTACATACCCGAAAAGCAATATCCGCTTTCTGTTTTTGAGTTTTCTCTTGATTGAAAATGATTTTGCTGATCTACAACTTTGCAGAAGGAAGTTTTTTCAAATTCTGCACCTATTTTGAGTTATCGTTCGCGGATTGCATACATATGTGAAAAGCAAGTTTTGTTTTATGTTTTGATTTTTCTGCTAATTGAAAACGATTTGCAGAAACTACCCGCGTGAGGGATTGGAATCGATGTGGTCTACAACTTTGCAGAAAAAACTAGCCGCTGCAGGCATCGGAATTGATGAGAAACTATTCGCTTGAGCCATCGGAATTGATGTGGTCTATAACTTTGCAAAAGAAAGTTTCTCTAAATTCTGCACTGATTTTGGGTTATCGTTCGCGGACTGTGAATATGTTTGAAAAGCAAAATTTTACTTTTTGCTTTTGATTTTTCTTATAATTGAAAACTTCTCAATTATATTTTTTCTTCATCAATCATATATTTGTTACTGACGTAACTTTGCTGCAGAAGCCAGTTACATATCGTTGCGATTCAGTCGAGCAGTTGATGATCGTCCAAATTCTATCGAGCTACTATTCGTAGATGATCTTTTGTTATATGATATACTCGTTCATTGATTCTCGTATAATTATTCTTTTAGAGATATAGTTTCGTCATTTTATTGATAATTTCTCGTTGATACCATAGTGGTTTTGATGGTGCCATGATGATGTTTTGTTAGTATTTTGGTCATGGTGATTTTTGTTGATACCATGATGATATTTCATTGATACCATGGTTATTCTCGGTGATGCCATGATGATGTTTCATTGATACCATGGTTATTCTCGGTGATTTCATGATGATATTTCGTTAATTCCATGGTGATTTTTGTTGATACTATGATGCTGTTTCGTTGATACCATGGTTATTCTCGGTGATACCATGATGTTGTTTCGTTGATACTACGGTTATTCTCGGTGATATCATGATGTTGTTTCGTTGATACCATGGTTATTCTTAGTGATGCCATGATGTTGTTTCGTTGATACAATGATTATTTTGGTGATATCATGATGCTTTTCGTTGATACCATGATGATTTATTTATTTTTATTGATACAATGATGATGTTTTGTTAATACTTTGATGATATTCATTGATCACTACGTTGATAAATGTTATTTTATGTAGTATATACACATATCATTTGCATCACGTAATCACGTATCTTGTACTTTTACGTTCATACTCTATGTACCATATGTTTTTATGCGTATATATGTCGTCAAAAGAGTGGCGTCGCGAACCATCTCTTATGGCATTGTGAACGTAAATTATTTCACTAACGATGCTAATAATTTTCATGACTATGTTTTTTTTGAGTCTATGATCTATCTAGGATTCATCAAAGAATTGATTTTATGAAGACAAACTTGGTGACAATAAAAGATTTATGAAGATATGTTTGGTGATGTCATATTGATGACAACATGAAGATATGTTTGGTGATACGATAGTGATGACAAGCTACATAGCAGATTCATGGAGACACTTTTGATTACGAGCTAATCGATAGCCTTTACACCTGTTTATTGAACCTTTGTATTCATTATTGTATTTGATAGGATAGGAGTAATGTAACTCCTCATAAAACATTCATTGTAAAAGGAGTGATGTAGCTCCTCATAAAATATTCATTGTAAAAGGAGTGATGTAGCTCCTCATGAACATTTGTATATTCAATGATTTTTATAATATAACGGTGGGTGTATATAGAGCTGTGGGTTTTTCCCTTGATCCCCCAAGGTTTTTTTCATCCACAGTTAGGGACCCTTATTTGAGCGGGGGTGTTGAGCTTATATGTGAAGCTACTCAATATATGGCTTCTCTATATATGGCACCCAGGTCCCCTCTATATATACATCATCTCATGTGTGTATTCTACACACTTTGGGGTTCTATTTCTGTGCTCTCTCTTTATCCTCAACAAAAGAGTGCAAAAAGCTTTACCCTAATCACTTTGTACGCCATCAACTATTTCAAATAAGTGGCAATGCAAAAGATACAGCTCCGTTAAAGCTCTCTGATTTGCAACATAAAGGACTGGCACGTGTATTGCTGCAAAGGTTTATACGACAAGAGAGATGCCTACCAAACAACAACCAAGTAGCAATTTACTTTATCCAACAATGCTATGTTCGATATGTTTTGCAGAAGAGAGTGGATTGGTCAGATTGTCCAGGCACCGCTGGCGTTGGACGTGGATGCATTGCAAAAAAGGTGGCAGCACGCAATGCAAATAATCCAATGCCTCCTCGCAAGCGTCTTATTGTTTTACTTCCTGAAGAGTCAGAAACACTGATTGAATTAGCCAGCCAAGGACAAGACCTTGCCAGCCAAGGAGAAACACCGGACATGCTTCGTGGCCGGATTCTTGAGCTTGAAATAGAGTTAAGTGATGCACATGCAAAGCTTCAACAATATGAATCATTGTATGGACCTTTGCCAGATGATACTACCACTTCACATAAAGATGTTGCTGAACCATCCCCTGAGCTAGGAATTACAGATTTTACCATAGACGAACTTATAGCAGATCTATCAAACTCATAAGTCACTCATACGCTTTTTGTAATCTCAAAATTATATCAAACTCTTTTCGATTGAGTAATTTCCTAGAACCTTGTTGTAATTTCAAACCTACATCGACTTTATGTAATTTTTATTCGACAAGATATTATCGGTAGTTTATTATTTTCAACTGAAGAGACCACATCTCTTAATTGTGTATATATTTGAGTGTGAGTGAATATGTGTGTCTGAGAGGGAGAGAGAGAGAGAAAGGGAGAGAGAGAGGTTTTGATGTGAACGACAACAAGATAACACTTCTTTCATCATATACAAAAATCTGTTGAGTAAGTATTACAATGGTACTCTCACAAATCATCTCCATCTTCAAAAACTGCAACCATATCATCTACTTCGTCCATATCTGAGCATTCTGAAACTATCTCCCATTCCATATCATCATCATCATCAACTTCTGCAGAAATAGCTTCATGCGTTTGGAAGACTCCATATTGCTTTTGAGCAGCTCTAGTTGCAATGTTTTGAGGCTTATGAATAAGTCTCATATTGCAAAAAACATACAACAAATCAGCAGCCCGTTTAGTATGAAGTCTGTTTCGCTTTTTAGTGTGCACAAAGTTGAATGCTGACCAATTTCGCTCACAACTTCCACTTGATGCAGCTACTGATAAAACTCTAACTGCAATGTGTTGCAACTCCACTTTCTCTCCACCGTACTCCTTCCACCATAAAAGTGCACTTGTTTTGCCAATGGCATCTATATGCCACGGATCCTGAAATATACCAGTTCTGTTGGCACAATCTACTCGCTGATGAAAGGCTACTTTTCCATCTTCATGCCCTAAGAGTTGGGAGCACACTGTTTTGAAGTCGGAGATAACTTCTTTGTTGGAAGATTGCTGATGCATTTGAAACGTAGGATCCAATACAAAATCCGTACCATGCAATGGCGTATGCAACTACACCCAACGCTTGTTAACAATTGTAATCATGGTAGCTTTATCCTTTGCACCAAAGCTGACATTTTCCCTTTGTTTGCGTATAGCCTCTGACATAAACCAGTAGACCCGACTAAAAATAAAAGAATCTGTGTCAACTGCTCTCAAAAGATCTACAAATGGATTTGACACAGTTACTATTCTTTCTATATTACGCCAAAAGACTGGCGAGTTTACTATTTGCGCACATCGATCAACTGCTTCCTGATAACTTGGATACTTGCTGAGCCATCCATCCCATCTTCTGTCTGCTAAGGTTTTCATCAATGCAGGCTTCAACTCTTGCAAAGCAGCAAGAACATAGTATGCCGTAACAAACCTTGTCGCGCAAAATATTTGCAAAGCTTTATTTGGTGACTTGGTTCGAAAAAGAGCATACAAAAATTGATGCTCTCTAATGAATTTCACCACATGATTTGTATCCAATAAAGTTTGCTTCACACATGCCATTTTACCAATATCTTTTAAAAGAAAATTCAAAGTGTGAGCTACACATGGTACCCAAGAAATCTCCGGATACTAGACTTGAATAACTCTTGCTGCTCCTTTGTAGTTGGCCGCATTATCTGTGACAATAGCAGTCACATTCTTTGGTTCACCTACCTTTCCAATTGCATGCTCATACACCCCTGCTAGGTAGGTGATAGTCTTCTCTTTCAATGAGCCGTCAATTGCTTCCATGGAGGAGTAGGTGGAGGCCATTTCTCAGGTGATAAGACAACAAAACTTGTCTTAGCCGCAGGAATATGGTGGCCAACATAGTCCATCCATCCAATGCTATGGTGCATCCATATGCTGGAACAAACTCTAGCAATGTGTGTTTGAGAATGGATTCAGTACTGTCTTTGACTTATCAAGATATTCAATTCGCATCTTGTTATAGTGAGGAAGCAAAAATCCTTTTTTGGTTGTACTCATCAAAGCATCTTGAAATATTGGATTGCGCATATCATTGAACGATATGCCACACACAACAAATGCTTGTGTCCATTTTAAATGCAACTCAAGAAACCATTGTTTACCTAATGCTTCAGGCATTGTCTGTCCATTAGATGACGCTCTGCCGGATTGCTTGTGCTATGAACTCCTCCTGATGTAGAAGCATGTCCATGAAGAGGGTTCAATTGAAAACTCTGATCGTTTACTTGAGTGGTACACACCCCTTCTGTTGCCTCATTGTATACAAATGGTTCAATATTCGTATGAATATCTTTAGAACCATCGCCTTTATATTTAGCTACAAGAATCAACTTTACTTTGCGAGAATACATGAGAAATTTTTCATGAATATCTTTTGGTGGTGCCCCGCACTTTTCAACATTGCCAGGGACTTTAAATAAATGCTCTTTAATTCTTGTTGCATTACCACTGAACTGGTGGCCAGAAGATTTACATTTAAGGCGAGATGTATTTCTCCCAGCTTTCAACTTATGCACATAACTCCACTCTTGTCCTTTCACCATGATGCACAAAAGTAATTTTCTAGTGAAAACAAAGTCAATGATCATTTTCATAATCAAAATCAATTTAAACATTAAATTAATTTAACTAACAATGATTGAACAAAATTAAAATAATTAAAAACAATGATTGAACAAAAATACAATAATAAAAAACAATACCATTGGATTACATATAAATTGCATCGATTTGTTTAAAGTGCAAGCTTGTAGCTTTAACACATTACGATAATCAATAATTATAATTAAATCAAGTATTCAAATGATTATCATTATAAATTGTTATACCTACAAGAGTTATAAGTGACATTTTTAAATGTCAAAACGATAATCACTTAAAATACTTGATAACTATTGTATCTATGTAAAGTGCAAACAAAAAGTTCTTACACTTTACCATAGATTTTTAAGCGATTATCTATCTACAATGCGAGCATGTGTATGCTCTCACACAGTACGATAGATTTTACAGTTCAAATAAAGATAAGAGAATATCAATATTTTTGGACATGTTTTTCTTAAATTTTTACTCTAGTGAGAGCATAGCAGTGCGAATAGCTCTACACAAAACGTAAATATATAATTTTATTTCATTATATTCATTTTTAAGTGAGAGAAAATCTCTACACATCAAAATCGAACTTTAAATACATAAAAATAATTTTTATGTAATTATATTTTTAAACTAATTATCTCATGTGAGAGTACACTCTACACACAATGATAATATCCTAATTTTTTTAATTAGTCACTTTCAAATGTCAATTAATTGAATACATTGACAAGTGATTCTTATAATTACATTTTGTATCAGGTGAGAGATTAAACCCTTCACAAAATACAAACTTTCGACATTTTATTAATTTATTCAAAACAAATTTATAAATTTAAAACACAAAACTTAAAATCCATTAAATTTTATTTTTTTATTTAATTCAAATTGTTTTATTTTTTACATATTACTCTTTTAATTGTTTTGTGAAAATACTCACATGGAAAACACTGACTGTGAATGATGGTGTGAAAATTGACTATCGCGTGTTGCTTTATATACTAACATATTCGATCATTATTATTTTAGAACGAAAATAATTTCATTCGAAAAGTTTTTCAATCGAAAAACTAAGAAGTTATACGTTTGACCGTGTATGCTGATATGGCACCGTATAATACGACCGTATAATTTAAATAAACGAATAATACGTCCATTATCCGCGTATTATCCGTCTTCCGAATAACAAATAATACAACAGAAAAAATAAAAAATAAGCCCTTCCCTATGGAAGGATACTACTTGTTTGTGCCTATCTTTTGAGAGAATAGGGAGCCCTTGAAAGCCTAACATTGAACTGTTCCTGTTGTCCAAATGCAATCTAACAATAGTGAACACTGAAGAGTGAGATGTTTGTTCACATATGATTGACCTCATCAAATGTACTAGACCTTAAAAGACAATTGAAACTTGGGCAGTTGGCATTATTTGCAAATGGCACATGATGTTATTGGCAAGTATAACTCCCACTAAGAAAGTATATTGTGAGAGAAGGCACTATATTGAAGGCATCCTCTCTTGCCCATTTTTATATGCATCCTAATCTTTCTTAATAAATGCAAGCAAAGTTGGGCACACCCAGACAGGCACAAAACAAGACTCTAATGGTGGAGCCTCTCATAGCCAGAGCTAACAAGCACACACAGGACAAGTAACCTCGCTGAGGTTCGTCTTTTGCAAGCAAGACGTCGGCATGCTGCTGCCAGGCATGTATAGATAAAGAAGCTCCCTAAGCTCTGATGGATCTTCAAATAGGTGCTCCATGTCCTGATTCTCCATCATCCAAAGCAAATGCTCAAACAGGACAACCTCGCATGCCGGAATGGCGAGCCCGCCATGTTGATTGAGCCTGAATCCCTCCTCAGTCCGCTCTAAAAGCTCCCGCAATAGCGGGTGATTAATGTGCTCTGTGCGAATTTCGAAGCGCCTCTGCCTGCGTCCGACATAAATTGCTGAGTAGCCCATAGCTGGTGGGAGCTGGTCATGATGTGCTTCACGGCTGCTGCCATCATTGCCCTCAGATGATCGCCCACATGAGCTCGAGTCTCGTAGGAGCTTGCGACGACGCGGTGACATAACCTGGAGGGTGCGGTCAATGTTGTTTGCTGCGCAGCGACGCCATTGGAGCACCATCTGCCGCAGGCGTACGACCTGGTGCAGGCCCAATATCTTTGACACCTTAATGGGAGATCGGGAAGCAACCTGGTTATGAACAGCAGCATTGGGGGAGCGATCGCCTGCGTGTTTCATGGCTTGGTACCCGTGAGGGCCAAGGCCTGAGTCGAAACGGCCCATGGCAAGCGGGAAGACAAAGTGTGTGCACGTATGTGTACTGTGTGTGAGAGAGGGAGAGAGAGAGAGAGAGAGAGAGGGAGAGTAGAGACCGCAAGCTGCAGATGGAGGTTGGCAATGCGAATGGCCACGGTCTTTAAGAAGAAAAAGCAAAGCAGCACGCGCCTAATTTCTCTTGCGAGCTCGTGCTACAATGGTGATTGTGAGCGGGGACATGCCCATTGCCCACGATCTGCATGTCGGGGATTTGTTAGAGCGTCCCTTCATCAAACCTTGGACTAAGAGTCCAAATTAGTGCCAACTCTAGCGCGCTCTTTACAAAAGTGAAGCCATTCCATGTGTTGTACATGCATCCATGTGGTGCCTTCATCTGACGATTAAAGGAGGCACTTTAATCGTCAGATGAAGGCACAATTTAGCGCACCCTTCAACCCTTTAAACGAGGGAAGCCCTCTAGACAAGTGTCTCTCTCTCTCTCTCTCTCTCTCTCTCTCTCTCTCACACACACACACACACACACACACACACACACACACACACACACACAGATAAACCATGTCTGGGTTGGGAGCATAATTTACAATAAATGTACCACATTCTTTTCAACTCAAGGCTTCTTGGTCATCCTCGTAACTATTTGACACCCCCTTGTGAGGTGGGATCTACGGTCCACCATCTTCGAACGATGTGAACCGTCCATTTATTCTCAATAATAAAAAGACTCCAGTTGGTTGAGCCTCTGCGACCTGAACCCACCACATACACAACCGAAGGCCATGACTCTCCCATTAAGCTATCGCGCGCCACTTGAAATGAAGGTGTGAACATAGAATCTTATAGCAGAAATGACGGGGTGGGGATCACATGGTGTTCACTTGGAGATCACTTTGAGATGGATGGGGTCACACTACAATCACTTTGGGATAGTCGGGGTCACACTGTAATCACTTGGTAATGGGTGGGGTTACAAGGTGATCACATGTTGATTGGGATTCACACGGGGATCACTTGGCGGTCACTTGATGTTCACATCAAATTTACTTGGGGTTCACTTTAATTGTGATCACATGGTGATCACTTGGAGATTAAACCGCCATCAGACGGTGCAAAATTAATCTCGCCGCCCCCAATCAATAGGGACCGTAGATCCCACCTGACAGAGGGGGTGTCAACTAGTCACAAGTCTTAGTCATGCCTCTTGAACATATCTTGCAATTAATGCAATTCAAGAGACAACATTTTAGATATTCAACCTATCAATAGCTTCTTGTGCTTCCAAAACTACACCACATTACATATTGACCAAAGCTTATACATTGTAGAGAATCCCTTGCATGGTATCTATACTACTATAAAAGGGGGAGGGATTCCGCCTCCCCCCCGGCCGCCGACACGTGGTGGAAGCTCTTTTCCTCAACTGATTTCGGCATTGTGCACTGTCGCCTATGCACTCACACTCACTCACTCACTCTCTCTCACACACACACACACACACACACACACACACACACACACACACACACACACACACACACACACACACACAGAGGAGAAAAAGAGAGAGGAAGAGGCAGTCGAAAGACGTCGGCCACACTAGTCCTCTATAAACTTCCTGGATGTTCTTTGCCCATCATCTCCTCTCCTTGCATCCGTAGCAATGCTCTCCTATTGCACCATTGAAAATAGTCAAGATATTTAGTGGTTATCTCTTGTTAGGTATATCCTCCTATGCCTGCATTCCTAAAGACTATCCTTTTAGAAAATTCATCACTCAATCACATTATGTGCAAACAATCTACTACTTTGTTGCTTTAGGGCCTTGTAGAGCTTGTCCTACAATTAATACGGTCCAAGAGATAGCATTGCTGATAGGAAGTCAATTTGTAACTTTTGATACCTTCAATAGTACAACACATTCAGTCAACGTGTCAACCACAAGTAAATTTCTTTTCCAATCCATCTCATCATGATTCATGAAAATATTTTCTCATGACACCTTCTTTTATAAACCCACACGCTTTCAAGATGCAAGCTTAGGTGATTGAATGTGGAGAAGTGAAGCCCTTGCTTTGCCTCCTCTAAAAATAGTCTAGAGATTTTTGACCTTCCCCTTGCTTAGAATATCTTGCAATAAGTTCATTTCAAAAGATGACATTTGTGACTCAAAGCTCATGAATAGCTTGATTTTCTCCTTACGAGTGCCCCAATCTTGGGATACATAATGGCCAATGTGTCCTTGTCTTGGCATAGCATGCATACATTGTAGTTCAAGACACCACATAAAAGAGAACACATCAAAAGTTTTTTGTGCTTTTAAAAGTACACCACATAGTGACATACATATGAATCAAAGCATTGCCCTTGTCTGACCTTGCCATCAATCTATCTACCTGTATCAACTTGTTACAAAATGCAACATGTCTTTGGGATGCAAGCATATGTGATTGCAGATGGATAAAAACCTTCACTCCATGTTTAGTAGAGAAAGCCTTGTTCTTCTTAATACACTCTTATGCTTCTTCATGCACTCTTGACCCTACACCTCTTGCCATCATATCCTACAATGCCCTCAAGAGCTGGCATTCCTCATGCCATACATGTTGATCAAGAAAGCCTTGTGCTTCTTAATACACTCTTATGCTTTTTCATGCACTCTTGACCCTACACCTCTTGCCAGCATATCCTAGAATGCCCTCAAGAGCTGGCATTCCTCATGCCATACATGTTGATCAAGAAATGCCTAATATGTTGGTTTTTCTTAAAAACAATTGACAATTTCATATATTTCCCATATCAAGGAATTGCATAATGCCACATGTCTTCAAGATGCAAGCATGGGTATTTGGATTGCAGAGAGGCACTCACTTTGCATTCAAGAAAGCAATGTCATAAGTCTCAGATAAACACACCCTTGTTAACATTTTGGAGGAACCCACATGGACGATTGTTGATGGGATATTTAAGAGATCGAAATGCAAGCCAAAATCAATATGTTGGATATGGATCAAAAGGTACTGACATCAAAATACCACCAGAGGTAGGCAACCGAGAGCTATGGGAAGCTTGCTTAGTCAAAATCATAACCATCCTGAGAGCATGGCATCAACTGACTAGAGAACAAGTGCATTTTTTTGGACAACAAAAGGCTCTGAGGCAACCTGGCATTGCTATATACCATAACACCATCCCTTGAGGCTCTACCCAGGTTCTACAAGTGCTTTATCTAGGATAACAAAGACAACAGACGCTGAGGAGTATATAGCACTGATACAAAATCTCGCCAAGTGGAGGGTCAGATGAGGGACCCTACAAAGCCATGGATCAAATTCTTTAGACGATTTTAAGAGGGGACATATGTAAAGACAATGTGTTTGTTGCATGGGATCAACACCAAAACAAATTGGTAAGACTTTGCAAACAAACTGCTCTAGTTTCACATTGTAGCCTAGAGGCTACCTCTTGAAAAGCAAGAAATAGCAGGCATGGAGCTAGATGTGCAATGGTTGGCTGAAAGGCTACAGAAAGCAATGGTGGAAAGGAACTAGCCAGCCCACGACACATGGATTGCAACAGCCTACAAGTGCACCCAACTCACTAAGGCCAGGTTAAGAACGAATCCAACCGTAGCGGAGTATACGGCGAGAGGCACATGAACACAGCAAAGGCTTCACCTGTTTGAAAATCTACAAGGCCTAGAGGTGTGTGTATCCACGTGGCCCAAAAAGTTAACCATTGAATTCAAGGAAAGGATGGAGACTAAAAAGGGGAACCATATGAACAAAATATGGCACATGGGCATCATCCTTAACACAAACATGATTTAATGCCAATAATATCCAAGTATCGAGAGGATAGGATTTAAAGCAAATAGTATCTAAGTATTGAGACAATCAGGAGATCAAGGACAAGAAAAGGAAGAGAGAATCCATTGCCAAATGAGGAGGGCAGGTTAGCAAGCATCCAGCTTAGATTTAGAATGAAACTAAAGCTAAGGGGAAAGTCAGCGTGGGCACCAAACCCAGGTTTTGAAGGAAACTAAATCTGAGGAGCCAATTGAGAAAAACAAGGGAAGAATGTTAGAGGTGGGGACTCAAAAGAGCTAACCAACAAACGGGGGTTGTTAGATTGAAGAATCAAGAAGGAAGCCCTTACCATGACAAAGGATACAGGGGCAAAGGCGAGTAAACTGGGGTGGAGTCAAGAGTCGAGGTATCTAGGGGGTGTACTATCTGGAGACTTGGTAGCAGCAACTAACTACAGTTGTAATCGATGTATGGGCTATGGCCATTGTTCCATGTATGCCACATTTATGATTAATACATATGTGCTGCTTGTTGGGGTATAAAGCCCAATGTGGTCGCCTCGGTAAGTGGGCGGGCCGCCAGGTATGTGCACATATTCTTTTGTAAAAACCTAATAAGAACTCACTATGCTCTACACATTACAGTAGAGCGATTTCACCATATCGTCGTGCTCTTCTTCTCGCACTCTCTCTCGCGTCGCACTTCCGCTCGTACTCCTTCAATTGGTATCAGAGCTCAGATCGAGGCTCGGGGCAGCACTGCAGGAGGCTAGAGTCACCAACTCAGATTGGAGTGAAATTCGACAGGCGCAAACACGGCCCCAAATCTCGTGGGAGAACCCCAAGGGCTCGGTGTTCTCAGAATTTCATTCTGAGGTCATCTCGGCCACCGTTCGGCTTCGACAAAGGTCTGCGTAGGCCATTTTCGACTACGTGGTCTCGACGGGTGCAGATCCGACTCTGCAAATTTGGGGTTTTCAGCCTCCGACTGCAAGTGCTGAGGATATCGACACTCCCAGAGTGTTGATTTGTGGCTATCTACACATCGAAGGACGGCTCACAGTTCTTGGAGGCGTGTCACATACGACACGGGCGCATCTACACACAGACTGTAGGCGACATCCACTAGTTCATCAAGTTGATATTGGTTCAGAGGTCAGTTTACAGGGGAAACTCTGCCGAATTTTTCCCAGGAAAGTAAACCACTGTGAAGCGTAGCTATGGCTAGATCACAGGACACTGCTCTTTACAATATCAAGAAGCTGGATGGAACCAATTTCCCATTGTGGAAGAAGCAGATTTGGCACGTGTTGGTACAAAAGAAGCAGATAAAACCTATAAATCTCAAGGGGATAAAACCAAAAGATATGGACGAAGATGAATGGAGCAAAATGGATGAATTGGCACTTTCTACCATTATGCTGACTTTGGCAGAAAGCGTTTACTTCAATGTAGCAGACGAGATGTCGCCTTATCAAGCATGGTTAAAGCTGAGTGATCTTTATGAGAAGCAGAGTGCAGCTTCACAGGTATACTGGCTTAAGAATCTTTTTGACTTGAAGATGAAAGAAGGGACACCTATGTCTAATCATCTGAATGAATTCAACACAATCTACAGTCAGTTGTCAGCTCAAGGTGTCAAGTTTGATGAACCTGTTAGAGCTATGTTACTGTTGATCACATTGCCGGAAAGTTGGGACACTTTTCGCACATCTTTGAGTAATTTTGCACCTCCAGATGGTTTGAACATAGCAGGTGTAGAAGGAAGTCTGCTTACTGAAGAAACCAATAGAAAGACAATGGACAAAGGCAAAGGAACAGCCTTAGTTGTCAGGGGAAGGACCAATGAAAAGTACAAAGGCGGAAAGAGGAATCAGTCTCGTACCAAGTCCCGCAGTGCTAAAGGCAAGAGTGACATAGAATGCTACCATTGTGACATGAAGGGTCACATGAAAAGAGACTGTAGAGAATCGAAAGCAGAAAAAGGCAAAGAGAAAGCTGAAGACCATGGTGAGAAGAACAAGTCCTCATTGAAGATTCAAGAAATAAATGTGACAAACACTGTTGCAGAGGATGACAGTCTAGTGTCAGGAGACATCTACTTCTTGAAGAATACAATAGACTCAGCTCTTCTTACAGCATCTGATGGAAATGCATTGAGTGATTGGATTATAGACTCAAGGGCATCACTTCATGTGTCTCCAAACAAGGAGTGGTTTACCTCTTATGTGACCACTAAAGATCATGTTCGGCTAGGCAATGTGCAGACATGTGAGATCTTAGGTGTTGGAGATGTTCAATTGAAGTTTCAGAATGGCTCTTCTTTCACGCTGAAGAATGTGAGACATGTTCCCGCAATTACAAAGAGCTTGATCAGCACAGGTTTACTTGATGATGCTGGCTACGTCACCACTTTTGGACAGAACATGTGGAAGATATCCAAGGGTTCTATGATAGTAGCACATGGAGTAAAGTCTGGAGGACTTTACATGATTTATGTATCAAATGTCTCTAAAAATGTAATCAATGTAACCGAGCAGCCGAACGTTTCTTTGTGGCATAGCCGGTTAGGACATATGTCCAAGAAGGGAATGGAAATCTTGTCTCGTTCTGGTTATTTGCCTGGCTTTTCATTTAATGATTTTGAATTCTGTGAACATTGTCTGTATGGTAAGCAAACACAGCAGCCACATAAGCATAGAAGCAGTAGAAGAGATACACAGTTGGCACTTGTTCATAGTGATTTGTGTGGACCTATGCCTAACCTATCTCTAGGGGGAGCTTCTTACTTTATGACATTTATAGATGATTACTCGAGGAAAATATGGGTTTACTTTCTCAAGCACAAGGATGAAGCGTTTAGTGTTTTCAAAACGTTTGTGACACTTGTGGAGAATCAGAGTGGCAATAAGCTTAAATGCTTACGCACTGACAATGGTGGAGAGTATGTTTCAAAGGCCTTTCAGGACTTTTGTGAGTCAAAAGGTATAAAACGTGAACTTACTGCTCCTTACAATCCTCCTCAAAATGGTGTTGCTGAGAGGATGAATAGGACCATACAAGAGAAGGTCAGAAGTATGTTGTCTAATGTACAGCTGCCAAATGGGTTTTGGGATGAAGCTGTATCAATAGCTGTTCATCTTGTAAATAGATCTCCTAGCAAGGTTTTGCAGAAGGATTCAGTGCCAGAGATGGTATGGTCAGGCAAAATGCCCTCATACAAGCATCTCAGAGTCTTTGGCTGTGAGGCATATACTCACGTTCCAAAGGAATTTAGGAACAAACTTGAGCCAAAGAGTAGAAAGTACATCTTTCTAGGCTATGGTAATTTTGGTGAGATGGGGTACAGACTTTGGGATCCCGAATCCAGAAAGGTTGTCCGCAGCAATGATGTTCACTTTAATGAATCCAAATATCATTCTAAACCAGAGAGGGTTGAGGAGATTAGAAGAGTTGTCTTCCCAGAAGATGGACCTGCACGTGCAAGACAAAATGTCAGGGCTCAAGAGGAGCAAGGACAGGATAGAGTGGAACCTGAGCCTGAGCCACCTATTGTGCGTAGATTTGGACGTGTCACGCGACCTCCTGATAGGTTTGTTCCATCTATGAACTATGTCATGTTGACTGATTGCAATGAGCCTTCATGTTACAAGGAAGCAGTGCAAATGAAGGACTCCGGGAATTGGCAATTGGCCATGCAGTCAGAGATGATAGCTCTGCATAAAAACCAGACATGGAAGCTAGTTAAATTACCACGGGGCAAAAAGGCTCTACCCTGTAAATGGGTTTACAGGTATAAGATCACCGCTCATGATAGTCAGCCAAAGTACAAAGCAAGGCTTGTTGCCAAGGGCTTTAAGCAAGAACAAGGCATTGACTTTGATTTAGTCTTCTCTCCGGTGGTCAAAATGACTACATTGAGATGCTTTCTTGCATTGGTTGCCATATTAGATTTGGTGTTGCACCAAATGGATGTCAAGACAGCGTTCTTGCATGGTGATTTAGATGTGGAAATTTACATGCAGCAGCCAGAAGGGTTTGTTGAGAAAGGCAAGGAAGATTGGGTATGCCAGTTGTTAAAGAGTCTTTATGGCTTAAAACAATCACCGAGGGCATGGTACCATAAATTCCACAAGTTTATGCTTTCTCAAGGCTACAAACGTAGTGAGTTCGATCACTGTCTATATACAAAGAAGGCTAAGGATGGCAGTTGGCTGATCCTTATTTTGTATGTGGATGACATGTTGATTGCTGGCAAGCACTCGGAAGAAATTTCAGCTTTGAAGTCAAAGATGGCAAAATCGTTTGACATGAAAGACATGGGTGAGGCAAGTCATATACTTGGTATGCGCATTGAGAGAGACAGATCAAAGAAGTTGATTTGGTTACCTCAAACAGAGTATATTGACAAGGTTTTGCAACGTTTCAATATGGAGAAGGGAAAGGCATTGAGTGTTCCATTGCCACCATATGTGTAAAGGGTTTTACAGACTCAGATTATGCAGGTGACTTAGACAACCGAAGGTCTAAGTCAGGGTATGTCTTTACATTGGCTGGTGGAGCAGTATCATGGCGTTCTAGATTACAAGATTGTGTTACTCAGTCTAGTACAGAGGCTGAATATGTTGCAGCATCAGAGGCATGCAAAGAATGAATTTGGCTTAATCGACTAGTAACAGATTTGGGAATCAAAGAAGAGATGCCTGTGTTATATTGTGATAGTCAAAGTGCTATACAATTGGCTCGCAATCCAGTTTATCACTCAAAGACAAAGCATGTGGATGTGAAGTATCATTTCATCAGGGAAATGCTTGAGGATAAGCAACTTCAGCTTGTCAAAGTTCACACCACAAAAAATTCTGCTGATCTACTTACAAAAGGACTTCCCTCAGCGAGCTTTGCGCATTTTCTCAAGCAGTTAGGTGTAGGGTAGTACATCACTTCTCTACATCTCTTGTATATTAGCTTGTATAGTAGCTTCTCTCACACTTAAAGTAACACATTGGACTTTAAGTGGAAGGTTGTTGGGGTATAAATCCCAATGTGGTCGCCCAGGTAAGTGGGCGGGCCGCCAGGTATGTGCACATATTCTTTTGTAAAAACCTAATAAGAACTCACTATGCTCTACACATTACAGTAGAGCGAGTTCACCATATCGTCGTGCTCTTCTTCTCGCACTCTCTCTCGCGTCGCACTTCCGCTCGTACTCCTTCACTGCTCTCGCTTGTGTCTAAGTATTGGTGCCCTGTCCTCATGTGTATATCTGGAACTGGCATAGCCCTTGTGCTATAGCTAGAGTTGCTAACCCGGAGAAGTTATGCTTGCTTTGAACCGTTTTGAGAGTCTAACAAAGAACAAAAATTTACATAATTATTAGAATATATTAGGGTTGAAATTGCTTAAATTTTTCTTTAAATAAGAGAATATATACTAAATTAAATAAGATAGAAATAAAGTAATTTTGGAGGCTTCCACACACTATCAAAAAGCTATGGAAATTAAATCAATATTATCTTCCTAATACTTATTAGTAGAGGAGTTGTCTCTATTTTTAAGCTTATAATTAACAAGAATTCTAGAAATATAACTCTAAAATTCATGAGGTAATTACCAAAGAAGCTTTACACTTATAATTAACTTGAATATTAAAACTATAACTAAAACATTTATGAAGTTATTACCAAATAAGCTCTACACTATTAATAAGTCATGGTAATTATCTTAAAATTCTTTTAATAGTTTTGATAATTATCAGGTTTAGAATTCTTTGTTTTTGATAAAAACTTAAAGAGAAAAACTAGTAACATAAATTAGCAAACTAGTTCAAAAATTTATGGGATAAATTTTATGGCTAAATCAAGGTATTGGAAACCCTTGATAATAATATAATACCAAAAAGGATTACCTGATTCTTAAAAAAAGAATAAATTTTACAAATAAATTAGAAAAAAGACATTGTGGAAATTCTTGTGGTAAGCTTTTGAGTTTTCAAATATTTTACCTAATGGTTAATCATCTTTTTATAAGCATAAAGAAAAAGCTCCCAAAAAACACGTGCAAGACATCAAATGGAGGAGAAGATCACCACCGAGAGGGCCAAGCGAGACAATGAGGCCGATCTGAGTAGCATTGTGATGGATAATAGTCCCCAAGCCGCACCAGATCCCTGTGCTGATGGGTCCTTAATTATTAAAACTTCTATGATTTAGTAAAAGTTCTTTAAATTATAACATTGCATCCATTAGAAAATAGTTAGGTAGTTTAGAAATGTTAAATTGACCAAGAATAAAAGGACATCTTCTAAGAAACACCGTGCATTTATTTGTAAATCTAGAAAAGAAATGCTTTGGTTAGTCTAGATGAACTAGTAAAGAACTGACTGATCACTCTTAAGACAACTTGTCCCAAGATCACATCTAATTCCTTGATATATTTTCACGGTGTTGAGCAATGATGACTATTCAACCAATGTCAAGTCCGCCCCCCCTCCCCCCCCCCCCGCCGCCCACCCCCACCCCACATAGATAAAGAGGCTCTACTTCGTGCATGTATATGTCTTTACATATGCTAGGAGACCATTTCTTATCCTAGGGGAGCCGCCTAGTTATATGAGAGATTGGTTAAGGTGTATGGGAGTCCGTACTTTTAGGTGCTCTTCTTCCACGCTATGATTCTTAATGAAGGAAAGGGTATAGTTTGTCACCCCTATAAAGGTGTTCTTGAGACAAGAAAGTCTAGTCATGTTTGTTTAGCTAACAATATTTGTCTTTAAGTTTAAAAATGTTTGTTTGATAAAGAATTTTTGCAGTGCTGTTTTCAAGGATTTGTTTTAAAAAACACTATTACTAAAATTTGAAAGAAACCATTATTTTAAGTGTTGAAACAATGTGGTAGTAATTTAGAAAATAAAGAATCATGTGTGAGTGTGGGGTGGTAAGTGAGATTGACTAAAGTTGTCGATCATGGATGGCTGGACTAGATTAGATGGATAACTATCCATCCTTACCGATTAATGTCTAGTAAAATTCTTCAGTGGTAGGGGAGTCCACCATGGCTATGCTCTCACATACAGGGCCAAAGATTTTAGGTCTTTTAGGTTTTTGTTTCGTCTATGCTTAAGAAACATGACTAGGTCTTTTTCTAGAGCTCAAGCCATTGCCAATGGTAAGGGTTTTTTCTTTGAAGTTTTCTTACTTAGAAACTCTGATTTTCATTAGGCATAGAGACCTATCAAAGACCCTATCTCGACTTTTGAGTCAGTGAGGTAGGGACCCGTATACCAACAGATAGCTCTAGAAGAGTAGTTATTAGGCTATGAAATATGGACCAAGGAGGCAGATATAAAATTTCCAAGGCAAAAGAGAACCTTCTACTTGCCTACTTTGTTTGTACTCTAAACCCTCATACCCGTATACCAACAAATAGCTCTAGAAGAGTAGGTTTTGAGAATTCAAACTCCAACAAGAATGGAGCTCATTTGTAAGATTTTTACTAGGTGCCATGTTGTGGAGGGTATATCATGGTCAAGCTTCCTTACAAGACCCTCTAACTGAACTCAACTGTATGTTACAAAAGTATAAAATAGAAAAAGGATTGGGAACCAACTCTTAGAGCTACTATCTAGAGTGAGCCATTTACACACTACTCTCTCTATGAGTTTTGCAAAATTAAACAAGTGAAAGGATCATGGTGGATTTTAAAAAAATATGATAAAGTCAATAGATTGGGTTTAACTAGAAATTCGGTGTTCGAGAAAGGATTGCTTTAGCTTCACCTTGAGCTAGTTGAAAATCGAGACTAGCCAATTGCAAACCATGGTAAAGGGAAGAGAAACGATGAAATATGTGAGAAAATAGTTCAAAAATAGTTCAAAAATCTTTCAAATTTATGCTAGTATTTTTAGTTTGCTTCTTTGTGAAAAGGAGATTTGATTGATGACCACTTAATGAAAGATACTTTCTTGAATATTGACTAGGGTTAATTTATAGAATGCAAGAAAAGTCAAGCTGTGTGAGGCTGTGAAATATAATGTGAAATAATAAGTGAAAGAGTCACGATGGTTTTTTAAAATAATAAAAAAGTGAAAGGATCACGATCGCTTTCAAAAACAATAAGAAAGTGATAAAATTGTTTGGAAAAGGATTGCCTCAGCTTAGTCTTGAGCTGATTGAAAATCGAGACTAGCTAGCTGCAAACCATGGAAAACAGAAGAAAAACCGATGAAATATGTGAGAAAGTCGTCCAAAGATTTTGCAAATCTCAAAATTTTTGCTAGTATTTTCGGTTTTCTTCTTTGTGAAGAGGAAACTCGATCAGTAGCCACTTAAGAAAAGAGACTTTTTCGAACATTAACAATGACTCGAATCAAGCTATAAAATGCAAGAAATGTAAAGCCATGTGAAATTGTGAAATGAAAGGTGAAATAAAAAGAACTAATTAATGTGTGTGTATAAAATTTATTAAAATTATGGGTGATGAAGCTTCACTTTAACATTCTAAAACAATAGAATGCAAAAAAGAACATATATGTGTGTGTTTGTAAAATTTACTAAAATTATGCAAAGTGAAGCTTTCACTTTAACATTTTAAAACAAAGGAATGCAAAAAAAGTAAAGACATGTCAAAATGTGAAATGAAAAGTAAGTCTTCATCGTGCGTGCGCGTTGAAAACAATGTGAAAGTCTCCCTAACTAAAGACAAGCAAATACGAACTCATAATTATATGTGTGTATGTCTCTATAGATTTTACTAGAATTATAGTTTTGATGTGTCTTTCTCTCTCTCAAACAAAACCTAGAGAAGAAGAGAGTTAGGCATACGTTTGACTTTTGCATATGAATCAATGACGTTTTAGTTTATTTCAGTGCCTTTCATTTCAGGTCCTTTCATTTAGTGTCCTTTCATTTTTTTTGTCCTTCCTATAGCATTGACTACAACCAAAAGTATATTATAGCTCTGTAACCAAAAGTATATCATAGTCTTGGGGATGACTGTAACCAAAAGTATATTATAGTCTTGGGGACGACTATAACCAAAGTATATTATAGCTCTAGAAATTTTTCTATTGGTGGTTGAAGAATGAGAGCTTTCAAGGAAAATTCCTTGAAACTTGAAAGGATTGAAAGCAATGTATTATTCTTCCAAAGCATAGAAGGTTAGACATGATAATATGTTGATGGATTCTTGCCTATTCAAAAGCAAACATTTTTATCTTTTTAGCTTTATAAACGAGGTGAAAGTTCACTATGGCTTGCATAATGCCATTGAGAGGAATTTAATAATAAAAGGATTCTCACCTATTCAAAAGCAAACATTTTTAACTTTTTAGCTTTATGAATAAGGTGAAAGTTCACTATGGCTTGCATAATGCTATTGAGAGGAATTTAATAATAAGAGGGTTCTTTGTGAGAGAAAAAAATGAGAAAGTGACACTAGTAATTGTTTTGCCTACAGTAGTGCAAAAGCTAGGAAGAGAGAGAAGTTTCTTAAGGGAGTCGCAAGAGAGAGAGAGAGAGAGTCGCTAGGAGAGCAAGAGAGGGAGCGCTAGCTTTTGTGGAGGTTGAGACAGAAAAGAGAGAATGAAACATATGTGTGTGTGTGTGTGTGTGTAGTGTTGACTTAGAGAGAGAGAGAGAGAGAGAGAGAGAGAGCAAGAAACTCTTTGCTGGAAGATCTGAGAGCTAACTAGGGAGAGTTGAGAGGGCTTGTTGAAGAGGGTGGCAATGCGTTGTGTATGTAGAGGGTGAGAGTTAGAGAGAGAGAGAGAGAGAGAGAGAGTCTCTGTACGTAAGACAATTGAAATTAGATAGAGAGAGATTTCAGTTAATTGAATGGGCAAAAGAAAATGATGATGCAGACGAACCAGTTCCCAACTTGGTGGACGATAACGGATATGACGATAGCATCGGCAAAAATCGAGTAACTTGTGGTTAGTTAAGCCAACTTCACAAAATAACCGGGTGACCTGTGGTTAGTTAAGCCAACTTCAAAAATAACTGCATAATATTGTCTGATTCAAAAATGAAAACATACACAAAAGAGAACAATGATCATTTTGCACCATAAGAGCATAAAAGTGAAATCACATTTTCATATTGTTGTAAAGTCAAAAAGAAAAAATTGTTTGTCTCAAAAGTTTTTGATCAAAACTTTAGTCATAAGCAATGACAATTATAAAACTGGCATATGCATGTTTAGAGCAAACACTGGGTTGAGAGTTGAACATTTGGTTGTTATTAATACAAACATTTTGGTTTATGATGTCTACGGTGTTGTGAAGAAAATTTGCATATAATATGTTAATATGTATGTGTTTATAAATAAATCAGAATCCGCCACGATTTTAGAGTAGCGAGATAAACGATAAAAAATTATCAAAATATTATTATATCTTGTGAAATGGAAACTGTGTTATAATTAAATTGAATTATAATTTAGCAAATTAGTGAAGCTATATTTGAACAAGATAGGATAAAAAAGTTTTTGAAAGTATATTAAAAAGAGCATTTGGGAGTATTTTGAAACATAAATAATATTTTTTATGAACGCATAAACTTATTGCATGCTCTCTACCATTTTCTGCTTTACAATTGAAAGATCTTCTTCAAACATCAACACACCATTTACATCTGTATCTTTGTGACCTAATGCCTGTTTCTCGAGCTCCAACAATGGTTGAATTCTTTGATCAAGCTTTTGATTTTGGACATGGAACTCTTTGTTCTTACTATGTAGATGCTCCAACTCAAGTTGTACTTTGACCTCCAAAAATTGCATCCACTCCTTAAACATGCCAAGTGAAATTTTAACTTTTGTCACTTCACTCTGATGCTGTGTCAAAAGTTCCTGCAGCTCCTGAGTATGCTTCTCTTCCATAGATTCCATCTTTGATTTCAGACTATCAATTAACTGAGTTTGTTTTTGCTGCAAAACTATAGATACACCAGAATTTGCTACCTGTTGCCTCTGAGTCTCTAACTGAATTTCTTTCATACTGATGCACTCCTGCACATCTGCAAACATGATGACAACCAATCCATTGTCCTTTGCAACAACATGTCCTTGTTTTGATGTAGCTTCAAAACTTAAATAGCATGTGCAATCCCATATACTTGTGCTCCACTTTTTGATAACATGCCAAGGTAGGGAACCTCTCAAATACAAATACATCTAAATTAGATCATACATAATAAACTTATGGAACCAAAATTCAATGAGAAATCCTCTACTCAAAAGATGAAGTGTAGGAAACAATTTCAACTTGGTATTCCACAAAAACTTCAACAGAACATCCTCTGTTAAATTTTGGGTATCCACTGACTTTCCATTTACAAAATTCTCCTTTTTAGATTTTTGAGATACCCACTGCTGCAACTGATTGACTTTCCATTGTTGATGGATCTAATGTATTGCTCCCTTTTTGCATTGTGATTTTTTGTCATTCCATTGAAAATTTTCCAACTCCAAGTTTTCAAAATCAAATCATCCTCCATATTTCTCAAAATGAGATCATCCTCCTGTAAAAGGCACATTCCACCTAATCCAAGTGTTAAGTTCACCTGAACGTTCCTGTAGTGTAATCTTCTTTGCCCAATTTAAAACTCCAAAAGCACATAAAAAATCTGAATTCTGATAACCACCATCCATATCTGATAGTCCATCATGTAAGAATCCACTTCTACTATCTCATCAACATTAAAACACACATCTTTCAACAAAAATATATTTGGATTGGGAACAACTTGTTCCACATCAATTTTATAATGTCATCTAATTTAACACAAATATAGATTTTTCACTGGAATCCTCTATTGTGATATCATAATATTGGATCATAGCTCGGTGCAGGTCTTCTACTTCAATGTAAACATTGATGAACCTGTTAAACAAAACTCTTTGAGGACATTGGCATGTTGCCATCCACCCACTAGTAACCACCTAGCTGGGTCAAAACGTCGTTTTTTGTGGTTTTTCTTGCCATAGCCATACTGTATGGGGTTGGTAATGTTGATTGAGCCATTCCCTTACTACGTAGACGCCTTGTTTTCATGTATACTATGCTTTGTACCCCTTATCATCACTAATCCCGACTGAGTTACACATTATAAGCTTGCCACAAGGGGGAATAATGTTTTGAAACTCCTTCAGTAGAAAATTATGAAGCGATTGTCGTAATGTAGCATGTGCGGGATCAGAGATCATATTTAGAATGTCTTTTTCATCAACCGCGTGGCGAAGTATGGATGCCTTGATCGACTCCTTGGTACTGTTGCAACCTAGAATTTCTTTCGCACATTCTTTGCAAAAAGCAAATAGAAAAGGAGTCAATCACTAAATTCTACTAACAAATTACACTTTTACAACTAGAAACTACCTTGTTTGGCACACACGTCTCTTATGAGCACCTCCAAGTTTAACAAGAAGCCCCATAGCCCTACGCTTTCACTGTCTCTTTTTGAATCCCAGAGGCCCGGGGATTAAAGTAGTCAACACGCCCTCTAAGATTTGAAGTGGAATGTCGAAGCCGCATGTATATTTCTACAACCTAATCAATAATTTCTTTATCATTTTCAAGCTTCACTTTCTGCTCTACAAGTTGCTTCCTTAATTTGGCTATTTGCACATGAATTTCTCCTTTATAGTCAAGGCTAATGTTTGAAGTTGTTTCTTTTCAGCTAAGCTTGCAACTTGCAGCATGTCTACTTTTGTTTGAATCTGATTACGTGTCAAGAGATCTTGAAAGAATAAAGTGTAAAGCCTCTAGAAATAGCCCTACAATCCGTGGTAGCCATCACCCAAAAAGCATAAGAGCTACGTGATGTTGTGGAGATGCACCCGTCTGCGGATCAATGAGGTAAATTTGTCCATCCGTCCAAAGGTCAATGGATTTCCTCCCTTGCAATTGTAGAATGTCCATCTAAATATACTCATTGCCTCAATTTCTTTGCAAATTTTAACACTCCTGCTCTAGATTGACGTGTAATCTGAACTTCAAAGGCTTGTTGGTGAGGTCTCGCATAGCCATTGTAGCTGGAGATGGAGATGGAGATAAAGATAATATGGAAATGGAGGTGCACGTGAAACTGGAGATGGACTTTGAGATAGAGGTGGAGCTAAAGATGGTAGTGGAGGTGGATATGCCAATGGAGATGGAGATGGATCTTGCAAGGATGTGCAGGTCTACAACAATGCACAATAGAGAGAGAAAGAGCTATGGTGAGCTAATATAAGAGAGAGAGAGGGTGGAGAGAGTGAGGGAGGTAGGGGAGCTTTAGATCTACATGTTATGGCTTCTAGAGAGGAAAAAAGAAGCTTAAACCCAAGCATAACCCTCCAAACCCGTTTTATACAGAGAAAGGCATTTGCAACACCTCCAAGAGGGGGGATGGAAAAGTGACAAAAAATTTCAAATTCAAAAATAGGGGAGTGGTATGTGGGTCTGCACTAAGACCAACAAAATTGAGAGGATCTGGTGACTAGATGTGATTGAGACCTATGTTCCTTTTAGAAGAAATACAAATATGTATTTTCAGGCCTATGCCATTAGCTTGGTCAAACCTTCACTAGCATTTTAAGCACTTCACTAAGTGTCCAGTTTAAAGGATCCAAGAAGACCCGAAACAAGTCCTAATTGTGGAATGGTTTTTCTTAGACTATACATTTATTGAGCATTACATCATTGATTATTAGACTTCACATGCTCTTGTGATAAACTTAGTTGGTTGGAGCAAAAGTTTTGTGGGTGGAATATTTAGGGTAAAACCCCCAATTTTAAGACCTTTAAGCTTCGAACGAGCGGAATTTTCCTTAGGTGATCCATATTGGGCATAGGGTGCAATCCATAGCCAACATCAAGATCGAGGTGCAGCAGAAACCCTGGTGCAAATAACCCTTCACAGGCTGCGATCATTGATAGTCTTTGCAATCGCGAGTATCAAAAAAACCGGAGCCATTAGCAAAAGTGTCGCAGCCCAATTTTAAAACTAACTTGCCAGCTTGATTTGAACCAGCATCCTATGGACAAGATCTCATTTCCACTTTGCTAAGCACGGAAGCATCCACTTTTTGATGTCTCTAAAGTGGTCCTAACATTACTTATTTTTTGGGGAGTCGCCTATCCCAGCAGAGGACCTTGGCCCATTATTGGCCTCCATACCCTAGCTTACTCATTTGGCATTGCTGTATCTCTAGGTCTTGTGTGATGTCAATATGGCCATGGAAAGAATTGTTAGATAACCTTTGAGAGATTTAAGTTGAGCTTGTGAGAAACGACTCATTTTTAAAGTTATCTTGTAGTGTTGTTGTCTTGTTGTATTTAGATTCACTGTCAATGATAAATTTAATTTGGCTCTATAGATCTTTCCATGTGAGGTTAGTTGCTAGATGTTCTTCTTCATTACTTGCCCACGGAAAGAAAAGAAGTCACTGCTCTCTGTAATAATTCTATGGGTCCTTTTGTTGCTCTTAATCTAACGTAGAGTATATTTTTTGTGTCTTATGTATTTTATATATGTTCCTTGTATTGGTGTATGGAACAAGAAATTATGCTAAAGATATGTTGCAAATTTTTCAGGGTATGAATGGGTGAAAGCATGCTAACGTGTCATGCTTTTTGTGATAGTTAGCGTTTTCAAGTTAGCACATCTTAAAAAACTTGGGCGTCCGGTAAATTTTTTACAAGTAATATCAAAATTTGTCAAAGGTTGTACATTTAGATTCCTTGTTTCAAGAGCTTTCTATCCATATATCATACATTGTAGATCTTGGAGATGTACTTCATGTTATTGTACTAGCTAGCATACGTCAAAATTGTGCTAGTTAGCATTGTTCGGGACATGAAAAAGTTTGACACGTTAACATGTTAACATGCTTTCATAGAATGGTATTTGTCTAAACTTGTCTCATTAAAAAAACTTTATGTGTTGGTGGGTTCTATGATTTCTTAGGGAAAGTGCAATATAATTTCTTGTTGTGAGCTTATTTGATACATGTTTATAATTGTGCTCCTAATTTTTCAAAGCCTATTGAATGTATTATTGTTTTGACATAGGAGTCAAATTCTATTTTGATTGCTTTGATAAGTGTGTTGTCAATTTTCTCTACGTACAAAGTATAGTAGGCAGCTACTCCGTGCACATTGAGGACGTATTTAACATCTGAATTTGTGTCCAAAAGTTTTGAAATGAATGGTTTAAAATTGTTTGTGTAAATGCCTTTAATCCTCCTTTGTAATAGGAGTGTGGGACATGAGATCATGGATGCTACGACTTGAATGTATTCTTCAAAGTTGAATTGGATTGATAGAAGCCATTGGTCAAAGGAAATTTTTCTTTACAATCTAATAGCAAGAGACTTTTTTATTTATTTGTTGTTTTTTAAATTGTGTTAGGTATTGGTTTGTTGAGAGGGGCATGGTTCTAAATTGATGAGAGGCATTGGATAGGGGGGAAAGTCAAATTGACATGCTTTATTTTATTTAAAGCAAGTCCTCCTATGTTTATGGAAATGAATTCCTACACATCTACTATGAGGTGCAATATTGGTTGTTATGTACTTATTAACGAAGTGTATGATGTCTTTGTCAGGGATTTTATTATAAATAGGTGAATTTTCTACATGTAACAATCCGTGGTCATGTCGACTACCTCTGCTTTAGAATTCTTTCACAAAGAAATAGTTTTCAACTCTACCTAGTATAATGGTGCCCTTTGTTAGCACAGTCTTCATTTCGTCAAAATAATTTAGGAAAAAGCACGCTCTTGTGAGTCATCTCGCACTAATTCTTGTATGTATGATTCTTTTGTTTAGGAACCTACAAGGATGTGTGGGTTGAGCTTAGCAAGTTCTCAAAGCAAGGTTTTCCAATTTCTCTCAGTCATGGAGAATGTGATGAAGACTCCTAGGGGCCAAGCTATTGAATCTTAGAAAATGCAAATTTTAAAATTTTTCATTGTAGTCGCACAACATTGCCTCAAGCAATTAAGATTTATTTGGCATACCATGAGTTGTAAATTATGTATTTCTACTTTTCTCTTTTGTTGAGATGTTTAGTAGCCCTTAAACCCTTTCCTCCATCACAAAAAAGAAACTAACTCTTTTTTGTCAATATATAGAAGGGCCTATAAAAACTTTGTTGTTTACTTTTTGATTCTATTCATTAGTTAACACTATTGCCATAACATTACTATATTTCTTGGACATAAAAGGTTTCATTCATGGACTAGTGATGGTCACCACTTGTCTAGAAAAATACATTTTTGAGAAGAGAAGCTCTTATAGTTATCTCATATTGTCTTTAGATTTTTTTTCTTGCTAATATAATATCACATTGATCTTTGTTCTTGCTTGTGTTGATGGGATGGTCAATGATGGTGCTACACTAGAGTCACAATGGTATGTAGACAATGATGCACACTACTTCTTGATGGTTCCTATCAAGGCACTTCATTCTGGTGTAGATGAGGGGGGCATAGCTTCATGCTAGCCAAAAATATATGTGGACATTCCAGACAGTGAGGATGAGTCTGTGAGCCCAACAAAGCGAGTCACAAAAATTTGCAAGCACCAATTGGAAAGACAAAAAACAATAATATTGACTTTGGATTCTGACAAGGAGGGCCATGTCTAAGGGGTCAACCAAATTAGTATCACCATCATCATCACTGCAGCCCAAGAGCTAGGGTTTTAAAATACTGCCTTTTGCACTCTATTGGACCGATGAAGGTACATGAGGTTCTTGTAGAGTACGATGGTAATATTGTTTTTGAGTTTCCTCCAACCTATGGGATGGTTAAAAAAATGTGTGGGATGGAATAAAAGTTTGATGGACATATGTGGACAAAATTACAAACCATTAATATGTCCATTGATTGCCTTGAGTTTTCTGAATGTCCAAGGGTGACGTCTACACACTTCTTAAAAACGAATAAAAATAAAGAATTTTTTTAAGTGGCTTATGGGATAAGTGGGTACCTGAGTGATAGCTTTGTGATGATGGTATATTGCACAACAACATGCAAATGTATGGCCCACTATGTTCTACCAAAGGATGACCACACTACAAGATTGATGGTTCACATAGGGGAACATAGGGACAATGTTTAGCCAAGGACATTAAGAACAACAATTGAGAAGGTGTGATCTTTGGTGGGAAGCGTATTACAAGTCAAACACTAATGTGTGCCAAGGAGAGCACAAATGTTGGTGGCTCGACAACTTCTTCTCGACTCCTTAATATTTAGAGGATCTAGTGGGTGAAACGATGGTTTGGGAGACTTTAAACTAAACAATATCGTGGAGGAGTTAATGCCATTAGTTCAAAGCCAAAGGTACATGCAACCCTATATCATCAAGATGAAAAAATTTGCACATTAAAGAGCTAATGCGTTTAATGTAGGTTCAACAATATTTTCTCCACTGAAAGAAACAAAGGCTATTGTGTCATGGAGGATGGGTTTGATAACATCATGCAATAAAAAAAACATGTATCTTCCCATTTATCCATGGGATTAGTTTTCTAAGTCAAGGAAGAAAAGAGGAAAAGTGTTTCTTATTCACGATGGCAACAAGAGGACCTCATTTTGGTGTTGACCAAGTGAACAGAGTGCGACAAAAATATCAAAGTGACCTAAAAGATACTTGGGATCACTTTGACCACACACACAAGATTGAAGGCCGAGCAACTATGTCATGCAGCGTGTATGACCCTCTCTAAGATTTCAACCTACACCATGAGGTTGGATATGGTATTTGTAAAAACAAAAGTTGAAATTGTGGATTGGTTTTCGACCAAAATACAAGGTTTGATGATAATGGCAATATCCGAGATGAAAGAGGAAGCCGAGTCCCAAATTGTGTTTTGGAATAATCTAAATTTAGTAATGTGTCAATATGGATATGGGACTGCTGAGTTGGCAAGGTTCATGGCACACAAGGAACTGGAGTAAACTGGGATGCAATCCAAACATTACTTAATGGTGGGGTAGATACTGAAATGAGCGAGCGTGAGCGTGTAAGTTTGTGCAAAAATGGCGAAGAGAAGAGAAGAGGAGACCTTGTGTTTGCAGGGGCTAAAACTCACTCTCAATATGTGAGTCCCCTTATTCTATTTTGTACATAATAAATAAGTATAGTGGGTGGGTGCCTCGCCTAACCGGCCACATGGGGCTTTACCCCAACAACCTCCCACGCAAAGGCCAATGTGGTTGTGAGAGAGAAAATAAAACCGTACAAAACCTGTACAAGGCCATCACAAGTATGACCTCAGCCAACGTCCCTTGGCTCACTGAATCTGTGTGCATCTAGATCTAGTCATAGAGGAAGTATAGAGCCAATGACACCATACTCCTCACCAAAGCCGTACACATCCTATAGGTATCTCACCATGCGCTGCAAAATGCCCCTATGCTCAAGGCCGACATCAATCATTGCCGTGACTGACTGCTCCCATTGCAAATGCACCTAATGTAAATTCAATCTCGGTCTTGAGATCAGTATCTCATACATGAGACTCCCAAATGTTGATTCAATCCTAGCACTATTTGCCAATTTGACAATCTCAGTTAAATCTGGTTTAGAACTCCACTCATGGCAATCACCCTGACACCCGAACTCCGATCCCTAGAATCCATCTGCGTGCCCATCGCATGTTCCATGCACACCAAGAGCATCTATTTATCATGAACCCTATGTGGCAAGAGCAATGCCTAGCTCCAACTCACACGCATCAGCCTCTAGCCTAAGCATATCTATAAATGACCGAATCACGGTTGAATCCTCAGCACTCAAGCCATCCATATCCATCATCGTATCACAAATGACATGCATTGTTGCACAATTGTCTGCACAACTGGCTCATCATGCTCACAAACTGGAGCATCATGCAACCTATCCGCAAAGGAGACATGCCTCGTCTCTCTGCATGGCTACATACTCACAAAGATAGTGCCGTCTTGCACGTGATGTACTCGCATCACATGAATCGTGCCAACACTAGTACCTCTCGCTATGACTAGCTGACCACGAAGCAATCTAATACTATGCTTGTCAAGCACAACTTGGCATCTGCTGTCTTGTAATTGATTCACAAAGATTAAGCTCTGCGTCAAACCTGGCACGTGGCATACATGTCGCAACTTGTATGATGCACCACTTGGCAACAATATCCTGACATCTCCTACACCAACTATGTCATGCACTGAACCATTAGCAAGACACGCACTGAAAGGACATGGGAACTGACATGTTCATCACCACCCAGCCATGCCCTATATAGGCCCTTGGCCTTCTAAATATAGGGACCCCCTTGACTGCATGTCCCTTGGCCCGTATTGATCCTACCCTTGTCCTGACATTACTCCCCCCTTGGAGAAGCGTTTTCGTCCGTGAAAACACAAGTGATGGTATCTTCATAAGAACACTAATGTTTTCTACCGTAACATCCCACATGGATCCAGCCGTTCATTTGAGTGGAACCTGGTTCAGTAGGAGGTTCAATGAAACCAAGAGTAACATCTTGATTTTCTACATTGTTGTCCATTTGTAACCATATGATGGTACCGGTTCCTATCCAAACATAGTGTGTAGACTCCATTTAGAACTCTCATGAGCATGAAACGAGTTTATCACAACATATATGTACCAAAAAGAGTACCTCTTATCATTTTCCATGAAAGTAACTTGCTGACATAACTCATCAGCCAATTTTAAGTCCTTGACTTGGCCCTCTTCTTCATCATCCGTAAACAACCCCACCCTAATGAGTGTTCAAGGTTGAGAACCTGAGTTATACATGAAGAGACTACCTAGTCGCAGCATGCCTTAACTGATAGTAAGTAAACTCCAAAAAGAGCAATAAATACTTATGAAGCTAATGTACGCACTTTGCATATCCTTTAGCCCAAGATTACACTTGACAGATTCCCCTTGGATACTGACAGTACTGAGGTGTGTTTCTCCCACGGTTTACAGACAATCTTCCCAGATGACTGGTAAACGGGAAATCACAATAGCGTATGCCTTGCTTGATAAATTATACCTATCTCTTGCGCGACAACCATTGCACCAGTAGGAATTCACAAAACCAAACAAAGTGCAGATGATTGTAAAAAGAATGCAAAAAGTAATGCCGAAACATAAACAAAGATACCTGGAGCGTTAGCGGATGCACCTTGAAGCCTCTCCAAGATGCCAACCACGACCTTGTCGTGCATGATGCTGGATCTCTCCCATGGGATCCATAAATTCTCGAGTCCGGTGTCACCAAATCTGTACCAAACTTGGTATTGCTTGAATCTGGGAGTCTGTCGGATTCCTTTCAAAAACAATCGGCGTGCGCTAGGTAGAAACCTTGTTTCCTTAGCATCATGGCGAATTGGAAGCCTTGCTTCCCGAGCACCGCTCTGCATGCATGCCGTGGACTCCGCTGTCAATCTCGTCATGGAGAGGTTTCGAGAGGTCGAAAAAATCACCATCGAGAGTTTTCTCCAACTGGAAAATTTTCTGCGCATGCTATGCAGAAAATTCTGGTCGAGCCTCCCCTTGTTCTACTCCACACATGGCTTCCCTTCGAGGGCCACGGCCAAAGCCAATGTAAGTGGCCAATAGGTAGGTGGTGGAAACGGCCCTTGTCCAAGTAAATGGACAAGAAATTGCTGCATAATATGAAACCAAGCTTCTAAATTAAGCTATGGCTTGCTGCAGATTTGCGTGGTCTCGATGGAGAAGGTAGCACGCAGAACTGAATTCGGTAGGCTATGCTACTGTGACGAAAAACCACCCACAGGCCGGCACGCATCCACTGATCTTGCTCTTGAGAGATTTGGTGAAGGTCAAGCCTACTCGAGAGATGTTCACTAGCGGTGTTTCTTGTACACCCTGGCTCCGAGCCTTGACCTCCCTTGCATGGCTTCACACGACACATCAGTCTTTTCCATGGCAGCGGGTTTGAGAGAGGCCATGAAAGCTTGCTTCATGCATGCTTTCATGCAGCCCTCCCCGCCTTCTGAGAGAGAGATCGAGAGAGAAAACAAGATAGAGACCTTGCTTGCATGCCCCGTGCTTCCATGCCTTCACGTGGCGCCTCGCTCTCCTCCTCTTCCCCAAGCTCTGATACCAGTGAAAGGACATGGGAACTAACATGCTCATCACCACCCAGCCATGCCCTATATAGGCCCTTGGCCTTCTAAATATAGGGACCCCCTTTGACTGCATGTCTGTCCTGGCCCTTGGCCCGTACTGGTCCTACCCTTGTCCTGACACACACGTTGGTGCGACCAAAGTTGGTCCATGCTGGGAAGTGTGGGGTATGCTGAGAGGTGTATGGCAAAGTTCTGAGGCAGTTGCGAAGGCCCTAGGCAGACTAGTGGCAGCACGAATGTATGTCTAAAGAGGTTTTTTAGGCCAAAAAGACTCAAGAATGGTCCAGATGGGATAGCAGGTAAAGGTGCTCAAAGTGCCAAGTCGGTAATTAAAAATGAAGTGTTCTAGGTGCTCTAGAAGCCCATCGAGACGGCTCATCAAACGGAGCCACAGTGTGAAAGTTATGCCAGTTTAAAGTTAAAAGGTCTTGCAGATCCTCCACGGACAGGGAAGATGGGGACAGGTGGCCTAAGCTGGAATGTGCAGGCAGGTGTGTAAAGCTCAAGTTATGGACCATGCCTATCTTCTCGGATTGTTAATCAGAGCTCCAGAGAGAAAGATGTAGGCAGTTGAATGTTTGCGAGGGATTTGTTATGGGCCAACTCGCCTGCATTGGTAAGCGTGCCTGTTGGGAGATTTTAGGCCTTGATTGGGTTTTGGAATTTCACATGCGCTGCATGGAGTTAGCCAAAGTTTATGGCTTACCGATCAGAGTCAGGAGCATTGAGATGTGCCCACTTCAAGTCGACAGACAATCACGGCAGGGGAGCAAACTGGATTTTTTTCCACTTTGGTGATTTGCCGTTGAAGGGTGTGAAGTGGCCAGAGCGTGTCAAAGCTCTCAGGGTTTGAAACTAGCAAGGGGTAGCTTGGCGAGAGAGGTGTTCGACGAACTCGGGCATGTGGAGCACCGATGGTGTGCGAACCGAGTGTTTTAAGTCCCCGGCATAAATGGAAAGGCCAAAGGATGGTTGGACTCAAGGGGGATAAAGAAAATTAAATGAGCTTAAAGGCTGTGTTGGAGAAAAAAAAGAGAAGTATAAGTGAGAAGAATAAAGGCTCAAGGGCACGGCAGTGACCCGGCACTGTTACTAAAAAGAGAAGCTGTTTTCCTTTTTTGAAAAGAGGAGGTAAAGTAAAAAGAAAAGGGTGAGTAACATCTGCCATAAAAAAGGGGGATGCTTTTTTTCTCCTTAGACTTGGGTTGAAAAAGGAGGAGGGCAATGATGGCGCCGTCGTTGCCTCCTTAGAGTTTCAAAAACAGTTTTTTTTTTTGGGGTTTTTTTAGAAGAGGAAAAAGCAAGAAGGGTTTTTTTGGGGACGGAGGTAGAGCTTCTTCTTCATTGGCTTGGTTGAGGGTGAGGCAAGCTCAAGAGGAGGTTCTTGGAGGGGCGTCTTTTGAGCGACAAGAGCTCAAGAGGGAGGAGCTCCCGTGCGTGCATGCCTTGAAAACTAACAGAAGAGAAGAAAAGTTCGGTTCTCGATGATGGTACCAACAAGGGTTTCCGTGATTGGGTTTTTGTGCTCGTCGAGGCTTTGCCAACGAGGCTATTTGTACTAGGTTGTGTTGAGCAAAGGAAAGTAGACATTGCCCACACTTTGGTGTCTTCCCCCTTCCCCCTTATGCTCTTGTGCAATTCGTGGCGTCGCGTATGTGTGTGTGTACGCCTCGAGCCATCGGTGTGTGAATTTGCAGAGGGAGAGAGAGAGAGAGGTGTTGTCTCTGTTGAAGGGCAAGGATTGAGCATTGTGGCATGGGTGTGTTCAATTGTGGTACTGCCAACGGTGTGTGTTATTAGGTGATGTGCACGTGGAGCTCTGCTAGCAAGCCGTGCGTGTTTCGAAGGTGTGTTTGAGAGGATAGGGATGCTATGGGTGCCCTGAGATATAGGGAGGCCTTTATTTGTGTCCTGGGCATGTTCCCCATTTTTCCTCTCCATCTTTTGGTGCCCCCACCGAGGAGCATACTGATTGCTCCCTGGTGATGTGTCTATAAGCAAAAATGTGACAGAGTGTTGGCCCGATTTTCAATGGTGATGAAGATGCGAACGAGTGGTTGGCACATGCGGGGTGATGAAGAAAAGTTGGAGACAATGTAGCTGATATTGCAAGGTAAAGCAAAAGCTTGGTTTGATGTTCGGGAAGCTGCGGATAAGCAAGATTGGGCTAGTTCTCGAGAGTGGTTTCTACATAGGTTTCGAAAAGTGTGTCGGCTCTGCTGAAGCGGATACAAAGATTAAGAGCCTTTGACAGGATGTGGGTGATGATTTTGATGCTTTTTTCAATAAGTTTGAAGCTTGTTGGAGTGGTCTGGTTGCTGCCATCCAAGTGGTCAATGTGGATGGTTTCAACCTGGAGAAATTTCTAGCTTGCCTGTGTCCTCGAGTACGAGATAAGGTGGATGATGAAGAGCCAAAGACTTATGCCAAGGCAGTCTAAGTTGCCAAGGCGAAGAGCAGGAAATTGAGAAAGAAAATGGAATTGGAATTGCATAAGCCTGGAGATTGTGCGCCTGTTGAAGTAGCAGTGTGTTCTATGGGCCCATTGAGGATGGTGCCAGGGATGCAAAGTATGAAGCCTGTTAGGGTAAGGACTATGATTGACTATGTTCCTTGGGAATTACCTGTTGGTGAAGCATCTATGCCAATTGTGGAGGAGCTCGTCAACAAGGATGAGCCTTTTGTTGAAGATAGCCTATGTGAAGAGGAAATAGAAGATCTTAAGTTCCCACTGCATCTTGAAGAGGTGGAGCCTGTTCTTGTGGAGTTCTTGTATGAAAGGGTAGCCAATTGTGGCCAAGTTGTAGGTGTCAAGAGCTTGGGGTTGGATGAAGAAAGTGGGCAAGGCGATAGTCCTCCAACTTTTGTGGAGCAACTAGAGGAGGATGATGATGCTGATGCCAAATCCGCCTATGGTGAAGGTGATGAGGCTACAAGCTCGCGTTTCTGGGAAACGAGCGAGGACGATAGAGATACAAGGTGGGAAACAAATTCCAAGGTTTGATCCTAGTAAAGGTAAAGTTACCTTGGTATGTGCATGAAGATGTGGTAGTTGCCACTATGAATGAAGAGCAGGGAAGAGTGTCGGAGCTTGGGAACGAAGACATGCAAGGGAGGGTGATATGCGGCACCATACTAATGACGATGCTCATCAAGGTAGCGGTGGAAGGTGCTTTGATTGTACAATAGGTACAGGGGTTTCCCAAGAAGGAGAGTGCTATTGTGGCTAAGGAAGAAGAACAGGTTGAAGAAGATGACAGATAAGAGGTATTGGGTGCGGGTGCTCATCAAACGGAAGAGTAGCTCCAACTAGCTATGATGCACGAGAGATGCCTTGGATACAGGTTCCTTTAAGCCAATATGCTTGAATGATGAGGTTGATTGGGGGATTGATGACCCAATGGATGAGATGGATGAAGAGACACAGGTGATGGATGGGAAAGCTTTGACCCCTGTACAATAGGTGGAAGGTGCTTTGATTGTACAATAGGTACAGGGGTTTCCCAAGAAGGAGAGTGCTATTGTGGCTAAGGAAGAAGAACAGGTTGAAGAAGATGACAGATAAGAGGTATTGGGTGCTCCTCAAAGGGAAGAGTAGCTCCAACTAGCTATGGATTGCACGAGAGATGCCTTGGATACAGGTTCCTTTAAGCCAATATGCTTGAATGATGAGGTTGATTGGGGGTTTGATGACCCAATGGATGAGATGGATGAAGAGACACAAGTGATGGATGGGAAATCTTTGACCAAATGCAAGTGATACGAGGCTCTTTCCCTCTACAGGTGGAGGTTTCTTTGGGAGAGAAAAATTATACTGCTATGGTGGTGCCGACAGAGGCAAGTATAGAATTGATGCTGACCGGGTTGCCTATGTTGAAAGAGTTGCCCGCTAAGCGGAGTGGTCCTTTTGATCATGAAGAAAACTCCAAGGGTGTGGACATGTTTGAGATGTCAAAGGAAGTTTGTGTGTGGTGGCTGAAGGGTATGCTGATAAGTGCAGCTGTGCAGTGGGTCATCGAGCAAGTACACGATTTGCTTGAGGAGGATCTCACTTTATATGGTTGGGAGGGAGGCCATGGTATGTTTCGTGTTAGTGATGACACATCTGATTGGAGTAGTGATGTGTTTGGTGATGCTTCATTTGAAGTGGGTAGTTTGCCAATGGATGCTCAGAGCAATGGAAGTATGCCAAGGGGAAGTTATGTCGATGATTGGCTGTGCATTGGGATGCAGCACTACAAGAGGTTGCTACAAGTGGATGGACATGCTCAGTGTCAAGTGTTTGACCTTGGTGGTAACCATGTTGTAATGCATGGGGTTGGGCAATCCTCTTAAGCAAGTGGATTGGGTGACAGAAGATAGATTTTGTTCATACGGTTGTGGTTTTCGAGTGCTTTTGGTTGCTTGTTTGATGTTGCAGTTTTTTTAAGTGCAATAAACATGTCTTTGGTTGAACATAAATGTTCAACTAGGGGGTGGGCAATGATGGTGCGACCAAAGTTGTTATGTGTTGGGAAGTGTGCAATGTAGTGCGTAGTATGCTGAGAGGTGCATGACAAAGTTCTCAGGCAGTTGCGAAGGCCCTAGGCAGACTAGTGGCAACGGGAATGTATATCTAAAGCAGGTTTTTAGGCCAAAAAGACTCAAGAATGGTCCAGATGGGATAGCACGTAAAGGTGCTCGAAGTGCCAAGTCGGTAATCGAGAATGAAGTGTTTGAGATTCTCTAGAAGCCTATCCAGACGGCTCATCAAACGGAGCCACAGTGTGAAAGTTATGCCAGTTTAAAGTTAAAAGTTCTTGCAAATACTGGACGGATAGGGAAGATGGGGACAGGTGGCCTAAGCTAGAATGTGCAAAAAGGTGTGTAAAGCTCAAGTTGTGGAGTATGCCTATCTTCTCAGATTGTTAATCGGAGCTCCAGAGAGAAAGATATAGGCAGTTGAATGTTTGCGAGGGGTCCGTTATGGGCCAACTCGCCTGCATTGGTAAGCGTGCCTACTAGGAGATTTTAGGCCTCGATTGGGTTTTGGAATTTCACATGCGCTGCATGGAGTTAACCTAAGTCTATGGCTTACCAATCGGAGTCACGAGCATTGAGATGCGCCCACTTCAAGTCCAGAGACAATCGCGGCAAAGGAGCGAGCTCAATTTTTTTCCACTTTGGTGATTTGACGTTGAAGGGTGTGAAGTGGTTGGAGTGTGTCAAAGCTCTCAGAATTTGAAGCTGGCAAGGGGTAGCTTGGTGAGAGAGGTATTCGGCAAACTCTGCCACGTGGAGTATCGACGGTGTGCGAATCGAGTTTTTTAAGTCCTCTTGGGCATAAATGGAAAGGCAAAAGGATGGCTGGGAAAAAGAAAAACAAATGAGCTTAAAGGTTGTGTTGGGGAAAAAAAGAGAAGTATAAGTGAGAAGAATAAAGGCTCAAGGGTAGGGGTCACTCGCTGAAGGGCAGGGCAGTGACCCGGCACTGGTACTAAAAAAAGAAGCTTTTTTCCTTATGTGAAAAGAGGAGGTAAAGTAAAGAAAAGGGCGAGCAACGTCTGCCATAAAAAAGGGGGATGCTTTTTTTCTGCATGGACTTGGGTTGAAAAAGGAGGAGGGCAACGACGGCCCCCTTGAGAGTTAAAAAAAGAGGTTTTTTCTTGGGGGGTTTTTTAGAAGAGAGAAAAGCAAGAAGGGTTTTTTTGGGGACGGAGGTCGAGGTTCTTCTTTACTGGCTTGATTGAGGGTGAGGCAAGCTCAAGAGGAGGTTATTGGAAGGGCGTCTTTTTAGTGAGCGACGAGAGCTCGAGAGGGAGGAGCTCCTATGTGTGCATTCCTTGACAACGAACGCAAGAGGAGAAAAGTTCGGTTCTCGGCGATGGTACCAACAAGGGTTTTCACGATCAGGTTTTTTTGCCCGTCGAGGCTTTGTCGACGAGGCTATTTGTACTAGGTTGTGTTGAGCAAAGGAAAGCAGAGATTGCTCACACTTTGGTGTATTTTCCCTTCCCCCCTACTCTCGTCTTATGCTCTTGTGCAATTCGCGGTGTCGTGTATGTGTGTGTGTACGCCTCGAGCCATCGGTGTGTGAATTTGCAGAGGGAGAGAGAGAGAGGTGTTGTTTGTGCTGAACGGAAAAGGAGTGAGCATTGTGGCATGGGTGTGTTAGATTGTGGTACTGCCAACGGTGTGTATTATGAGGTGATGTGCAGGTGGAGATCTGCTAGTAAGCTGTGCATGTTTCGAAGGTGTGTTTGAGAGGATAGGGGTGCCGTGGGTGCCCTGAGCTATAGGGAGGCCTTTATTTGTATGTTGGGCGTGTTCCCCATGTCTCCTCTCCAACGTCCAAGCATACCACTAGCATATGTGTTAAACCACTCACGACTCGGCGTGACATCGAATTTAGCACTCATGTCTAGTATTCAATGTGAAGGTAATGTGACGTCAAATATTGGCATAAGAAAGTTAGGACTAAACGTCGAAGCAAAGTGGACATCTCTGTCATGCGTAGCCACATATGCTACATCTGCTCCCACGTCATCCAAAGTGACAACATCCCTCCTATGCTGTCTCTTGTGCTGTCTCACCCACCAAAAACATTGCCTACGTAATGCCTTGTATGACCATAATGCCAACACACAACATCTCCATATTTGCAAGATCATCCTTTGACTGTAGGCATCTCTCTAGAATCATTTGTGCCAAAATAATTACACAATCTTTGCCATAAATCTCCAGCTGTACATGCATCCAAACCAATGTGATAGAGAGACTTACCAAGGTGTAACATGATCGTCGAATGTGCAAGCTCGTCCAAGTCCTCCCACTCATCATCAGTCATAGACTGTGGCCTAGCATCCATGCCCTGTAGTGGTAACACTTGGCCGAACTGAGTCAATGCATCATGCATACCTGCTTTCTAATGCTCAAAGTTTGAACCATCAAACTTCGTATGGAAGAGCGTAAACCCTGACAATGATGTACATGTCAAATCCATGGCAATAACCTGTGACAAGATCAAGCACAAATAGATCAACTGGCAATAGCCAAAACCCGGCTAACTCATACACCAAGTACTGTCAAAATACAACACAAGCTGGCATAAGCTGTCTAAGAGAACTGTCAACAAATATGGCGGTCAATATAACAAAACGAGTGAGAAAAACCACTCAAATGATGCCAAAAAACCTACTCTAATCCAAGAGCACTATGTGGTAACCAATGAGGCTATCATCAAAAATCTCCCTCCTGAAGAGATTACCACATATATGTTCAATGACATTATCCGGTGAGAAAACACTCTCACAATTCCAAAACACTATGGAAAAGAAACCACTGAGTGCCAAACGCAATCAAAACACGACTGCAAACCATGCGTATAAACAAATAAAATTGCAAGAAAAATCTCGCAGAGTTTCGACAGTATTTGGCTATCTAATCATAATAACCATACATGCCATAAACATGAGAAAATCATGCACAAAATCCACGCTCAAGCATACATGAGCTGCCCCAAAGTCTCAACTCTCTAAACAATCCTATAATCCTAAACACTAAGTGTATCAACCACACTCTAAAAGGGAGGAATATACTAGCATAAACTTGGATGCAAACCAACCAAAATATGGCACAAATTGATGCTCAAAACAGCTGAAAATCAGCCCGCATATACCATTGCAAGGCGAAGAAAATTATCCACCAAAAAGTGCACATCATGTGCATCCACATGGCAATCACGAGCATCAAACATGCACCAAATGTGTATCAAATAAGCATCCAAATCATTTGAAACTTCAACTCACAATCATGCCAAAAATGTTTGTAAAACTCTCTGCAAATCCATGCACCACACTCTCGAAATATGCTCAATCGCACAAGTCAATGTACATAACATGTGATGAATCCACTCTCAAATCCTGAGAGTCCAAAAGAATGCATACATCCACAAAGTGTTCTCAATGTATGCGCATAAATTTGTTGAGAATATCAACCCACACTCTCTTCATTGAGAGGAAAACATCAATGCGCAACACAAGTGAACAACAAAGCTCAATCCAAACTCTTCGAATGTAGCAAATCACCAGAATAGGCATACATAATCTTCAACTTTTTGAACACCCTGCAGCCAGTCAACCCATATCTCTCCAACCGTTCAGAATTTGCAGGAACTTCCTTCTGCAAAGTTGTAGATCTAAAAAAAGGTCAAAAATTGCGAGAATGGACCTGAAATAGATTGTTGTTACAAGTCAAAACAGATCTGTAAAAATCTGCAGCTGTGTACCCTAGACATGAGACGGTCTACCAAATGTACAACAAAATCAGTGTTGTATTTGAAAAAACTTTCAACTGCAAAGTTGAAGACCACAAATTTTTGAAAAGTGTCGCGAGAATCAAGTTGAAAATCGACCTTTTACTCACCCAAAACATACTGTAAAACAATGCTGAAAATTTCACAACTTCATTGCAATCTCCATCACAATGTCGCCGTGCTCTGCAAAATCGCCATGAGCTCTGATATCAGCTTAAGTGCGGAAGGGAGAGTGTGTAAGTGTGTGCATCAATGGAGAAGAGAGGAGAAGAAGAGACCTTGTGTTTCCAGGGGCTAAAACTCACTCTCAATAAGTTTCCTAGGGAGTGTATCAGAGCGCTTGGTACAGTTATCTCCTTGTGAATTCACCTAAGGTTACAAAGTCACAGGTCCTTTTTTTGGGCCGAGCGTGATTCTTAATACGATAACCATTTCTACAAATATTTAAATCGTTCACCAAAAACAAAGGTACAAAGCCAAAACAATTGAAACTTTAGAGAGTCGTGCTCATTGCGATGAAGCCATTGGTCCATAAAAGGGCCGAAGTTGGTGTGCGCTCCTTGCCGCACTGTCGAAGCAAGGGACTTGCCAATACACCGTATGCGAGCCACAAACGGCTCCAAGCACACAACAAGCCTAAACTAGCAAGCTCAAGAAAACAAAGGGTGTGTCACTCACCGCTCTACGCTCGCCTTCGTGGTGGATTCCTCGCCGCGATGAAGAAGAAGCTGCAGTCGTGCCGCGCTCAACCGCTTCGCCGCCGTCGTGCCTTCGTAATGCTCGATCGCACACACACTCTCCCTCTCTCTCTCTCTCACACACACACACACAAGAGGAGGTGAAGAAGAAGAAGAAGATGGAGATGGAGCAAGAGCACTCTTCTATTGCACAAATGAGAGAATGAGTAAAAATTAGGTTTAGTTGGCTTTTATAGGAGCTCACCCCATTCACACTTGGGCGCCCATGCTTAACCAACTAATCCCTTGAATGTCCAAGTTAAAGTGCGCCTCTCATTGGCGATCACTCTTACCCTTTTCCTATTGGTCCGACAAGCCCGGTACCTGACTCTACTTAAATAAATAATACAACGTTTATAGATCATAGGGTGTCCGTGTGCCGTGAGGGTTAACATGCCCCCCTTCCTGATGTAGATTCCGTCCTCGGAAGCTATTGAGTTGAAGCTGGTTCGTCGAGGTGGAAGAGCATTTGAGATGAATGTCCTTAGCCTTCTTCAGTCACTGCAAAATCAAACAACATTGGCACAGTAATTGCATTCTCTTAAAAAGCATATGCAGTTTTAGGTAGATACATTGATTGGTAAAAGAATTTCAAACAATTTGGTAGCAATGAACATTAAATTGCAATGTAATCAAATGCATAAACAGATGTACAGGTAGAAAGTTAAACAAGTCTGGGGTCGCTAATTTGACGGTCGAAAAGCACTAGAGATCAAATATTAATACCATGGGTAAGCTTCTTAATTTTCTGTGGTCAATTAAGTTGTTTAATCGCGAGAGCCAAGTATTCATGTTCGAGGGCTGACTAGAGGCTATATCTAGAAAACCTTGTAGTTAAGCTACCATAAAAGGAATTTCTCATGAAATCATCGCCTGACTGATTACGTTTTCTTTGACCCCCCAAGGTCTTTTCACATTGATTCAATTATGATGTGTGTGCTTATTTTGTATGCCTTGGGTTTTTTGCTTTTCAAGGAAAAGCGCCCACACTGGGAACCTCTAGGGCTCTAGTACCATAGGCGATACATGTGAGTGAAGTACCAAATCAAGCTGAGATTTCTCTTCCAGCTTAAAATTTTACATTGTGGCACTTTGATTTTTTGCTTGTTCATTTTCAGCATTTTAATTTTGTAACTTTGGGGGGTCATATAACACTATTACATTCCCCAGGCTCATCACATTAGTAAACTCCCTTTATAATACTTAAGCTAAAGGTCAATAGGGTTAAGCCCACTAGAAAGCCCTAGTACATTTCACACAATGCTGCCTAAATCGGATTAAGAACCTAAGTAACCATTGCTTATTAGGAAGGCATTCCCCATGGTATTAAGAGAAGATCTCTAACACCTAACTTGGTCAAACTAGCTTAGTCGGACTGCTTGATTTTTACACCTAAACAAGTGATTATGACAAAAGATTGCATTGAATTAAATGTTTGATACTAAGCCAATGCGCTGAATAGTATGCTACCAATCACAATCAAAGCAGACAAACATGGATGCAAAAAGATAAGGGCAATGCTAATGGACAAGAAACACCTGTTTGTGTCGATGGTCGCGCTTGATTTGAAGAGTGAGTCGAGATAAAGATTCCATGAAGGTCCAAATCCTATCAATAGCAACACGCTCCTGTACACACTAGGAAACAAAAGGAATACCTCCAGGAGGCACATTAGTGGGAAAAGAGATCGTTGCTAATCACTCAACTCTAAAACAGAAACACTCCTATCGTACTAATCTTACCTACCCTCCATCACTCAAGTGATGCGGATCAAAGGTGTTTTATGGCATAGGTTTCTGTTTCACTGTACCAGATGTGACATGTGTAGGTATGAGTCAATGTTTTGACTTTAATGTGCATACTCGTTTGCTAATTGCTCTTGCTCTTTTTTTTTTTTTTTTGTGAGTATAAAGCTTTATATGTACATTCCCTAAGATTGGTGATTGAGAGGTCAGGGAAAAAGGTTGAGAGGGAAACAAGTGAATGATGGATGTCCACAAACACTCCCCCCTTCCTTGGGTAGATCATACCGTTTGAAATGAGCTTGTCACCCTTTGAAACCAATTGTTCCAGTTGGTAATAGGTGAGGATTTTTGCCAGTAGTTTTCTATTACCCTAGGTGCCTTGTCAAGCTGCAAGGGTGGTAAGGTACTCTCCCAGGATCGAACTTGAAGTGGTTCATCAGGTGATTCTTGAACACTGGGAGGTGTGGATTCTTTTGTAGCTTCATTGAGGTCCATTACTATAGATGGAGGCTGTGTAGAAGCTTTTACCTCTATGGATGTATTACATGAGGAGCTAGAATCTTCATGGGACTCCCCCCTTCCTGAGCTAGGTGGAACAAATCGTTCTTTCTTTGGTACCCAAACTAGCTCGGGAGCGGGTGTGTAGCATTCTGTGATTTTTTCCTTTCCACGATCATTGATTCGTTTTGGAGCTACGGGATTGGGCTCACTTGGGTCAGGTGATAGGTAAGAGTACAATCTACGTTTTGGCACCCAGATTTGATCATTTCCTTGAGAGTAGCCTTGGGCTTCCAATAGTCGTTTAGGGATCCATCGCAACATTTTCTTACTTTTCTTGGAGCGAGTGGTACGTTTCTTACAAGGCTTCTGTTTTTTAGCACTAGCTATGGTCACTAAAGAAGCTTTAGGGACCCACTTGTATGTTTTCTTTGTTACCTTAGGATGAGTCTTGTCGGAAGCGATACGCATTGCTTGTAGCATATTTAAGGGTATAGGCATTTCATCCCCCTCAGGTGTTACCCAGGTCGTCCCCCTATTTCCCCAAGTGTCTATGGTTGATGCTAGGTGGACCCAATCGACATTGTCTGACTCAGTCATCCCAGGTAGGATATCCATATAAGGAGAATCTTGGCCAATGTCTGTATCCTTCTTACAAGTATAACAATATTGTAGTGGGGCCGAGTGAACTGTGGTGTCAGAGCGATGATCAATAATGGTTTTACTCCCTAAGGGGTGTACCTTACCAGTCACCAAATCCACTCTAAGGACAGAGTCTTGGAATTGCAAATAGACATGATTTTTAGACCAATCATGAACCATTTGTGCTTCCCTCATGAATGGTCGTCCTAAAATCATTTCATATGACATAAGGTGTTTAGAGAAATCCATTACAATGAACGTATGTCGTACCTTGTGTCCTAGAACTTTGATCTTAAGATCCTTGAGCATCCCCATAGGTTTGGCTATGGTACCATTTGCCATCTTTACCACAATGTTAGTAACATTGAGGCGGGGTTTTCCCATGGATTCCCAAAAATCTTTTGTAACGATGCTAACTCCTGCACCACCATCAAGAATTCCCTTTATAGTTAATCCCTTGGTAGTGATGGGTAGGGTCGCATTAGACTCGTCGCCTTCAAAATACTGCCCTAATTAGTTAATGGGTACCTCGATCACAGACTCGTGTCCATCTAAGTCAAGTGATTGCACATGATTTTCCTCATCAATCATAATCGAGTCAGGCCTATTTGGTTGCGCAAACTGCGGTAATCCCGTTCGTAGCTCTCTGTTAAGGAATGCTCGAAGTGCAAGGAATAACTCAGGATCTCCATACAGCTTTGCTATGATCGTGGTTCGGACCTCAGAAGACATGAAGTCCACTAGTTTGGCAACATTCATTGGCGTTTTGCAGGGTGTAGGTCCTTGACTAGGAACTGGTGAGGATGGAATCTCATATTCCTCAATGGGATCAGGTATTCCTTCGTTAAACATCCTTTCCAACAAGAAGGGTGTATGCTCACTTTCTGATGTCCCGTCCTCACTCCCTTCTTGGATGATACTAGATATGGCTAACGGTCTATGGTTCATGTGGGGTGGATGAACTTGCGTGGGAAACACTGTGTCATGAATTTTGACATGCATGGGTTCTGGTTCTAGTTTCCTTTGAGTCTCCTCCACTAAACCTCTTAGATGTTTCACCTGCTCAATCTCGTCTACTGGGTTTGGGTACGTCCCAATCTTCTTTTTACGATTCTTCCCTTTTTGCCCCTGCGGTTTATCTTGGGGGTCTTGGATTGGATTTGGAAACACTTGTGGTGTTTTCAGAGGCTCTTTATGATTTTCTCTTATTTGGTTTTCATTTGGTTCCATGTTACGGTTTTCTTTGTCGGTCTTTACCTTTGTGGTATTGGTTCTAGTCTCCATTGTCTCGACTGAATCTGAATCATCCTCGAGGTCATTCATATACACGGGGTCATCTCCTGTTCCTATGTTTGTTTTGGAACTTGGCTTTGAATTTTCCGTATTCTGCGACTTCTTCCTTCGTGTCTTCTTTTTATTTTCTTGGATAACTGACGCGGTATCTCTCTCTTCGAGGATATGGCCTGGCCCTTGAAGCATGGACCGTGTAATCGCATAAGCGGGTGCGACGGGTGGTATTGGTGATGTCACACTAGCAATTTCGACCAAATTCAGGGGTGTGATTTTAGGCGCATTTGGGTTATAGGGGCATTGGGCAATCAAGTGATCTATGCCACAACGATTACATGTGAGTATTGGCATTGCAGATGTGCTCCCTTGATTCATTTGCATCTGTGCAGCATTCTTTTGCAGCCTAATAGGGCACTCCGCTGCTCGATGTGGTCCACCACACTCGTAGCATTGAAGAGGTGGCCTCCTAGCCTGGGTGTTGATATTTTGACCTCTGGATGCGAGAGCAGCAGCTTGATAAACCGGCTTGACTTGCCCCCAACAATCTTCCATGTAGTATATAGGACACTCTTCCAATGTATCAAGTCCATAGGCAATACTAGTGTCTATTTCCTCCTCACAGCCATCTGCATAAGCATTTGATGGCTCGCAACCTACTTGGTTCATAGGGGCGACTCTTGGATGCGGGGGCTGCGGTCCTAGCACAGGAGGTGGTAACGGTGTAGCTTGTACAACATTTTGAGATCTAGGGACCATGTGTTGCGGTAGTTGCTCAACAGGTGGAGTATGCATCAATACAGGAGCTCGAGGCGCATCCGTCCAGGCTACAGGTGGTCTATTTGCCATCATACGTTTGATCATTAAACAATCCTTAGCTTGGTGACCATACCTACCACATGCGTTGCAAGTTCCATTAAATTTTACTCTAAAGGTAGGGCACTCACTAGTGCTATGTGGACCTAAGCAAATGGAACACCATTGTTGCTCCCTTCTTGGATACATGTGACTATTTTGAGGGGGTCGATTATCCTTAAGAGACTCTTGGATTGCCTTGGTGAGGTCTGTCAAGAATGTCTCAAATACCTTTGGCTCATTGGCAATGGGCTTTGCAGTCATGGGTTCATACTCAATGGCTTGTGAGCTAGTGGATCTCGTGTCAGTAGACACCCTCATGCCTGCTATCATCAAGTTGTCCTCTAATTGGATTGCATTGGCAGTGACATCTTCCCCGGTTGTGATACCTCTAATCACTAGTCCATTATAGATTCCTTCATTCCTCAACCCTCGAATGAATCGATCAAGCAGTTGGTTATTGTTGAAGCGCTCATTTACAGGGCAACGAGAGTTTAAGTGCTTTAGACGACTAATGAAGTCCCTTACTGACTCTCCTTCCTTACGTTCGGCCTTCTGTAGCTGAGATGCTACACCCCAAAGCACACCTTCTCGTATGTACTCCTTTAGAAACAACCTTCGAAGGGTAGGGTAGATTGTTTTCTCGTCCACCCTTAGGGTCCTATACCAATCTCCAGCCTTCCCACTTAATGTCAAGCTTAAGGCATTGCACTTATGTAGTTCGTTGCGTTCCCCTAAGGAATCACATACTTGTTCAAACACTTCAATGTGTTTCCTAGAATCTTCGTCCCCATTGAATTTTTGCGTGAGTTTGGCAATTTGTACTGCCTTACTTCTAGGCTCTCTATCAGATGCATGACGCATATTTTCCGCGATAGATCGACCTATGGTTTGAGCAAACGCTGCCAAGTCACCTATGTGAGGAGGTAGGGCCGGTGGAGGTACTCTTGGAATCATATGTGGGAGAGGAACGGGTACCGGTCTTGGCATATGTGTAGATGATGCAGGATATGGAACATAACCGGGCATAGGTCCACTCGGATAAGAGCTAGGGAGCGGCACTCGAGGAGCATAAGCAAGTGGTACAATTGGAGGTGTGGGGGCCATGTGTGCATAAGGGGCTAGAGGCACATACGGTCGAGGCCCCATATTAGGTACTACGACACTAGGTAGTGGCACTGCGCTAACCGTAGATGTCATCGGTACATTCTCTGTCAGGCTTATCCCTGGAGTGAGCACTGTGTTTTCCTTGATAGAGGGTTGAGCCAAGTTAGGGAAGCTAAAGTTTTCGCTCGGAGGCTCAGATTGCATAGAGACCCCAGGTGAAATGACGTAAGATGGGTCCATGGGGCTCATTAGAGGAGTCTCGATTTGTGATAGAGTAGGCTGTTGAGCCTTACTCGTATCTAAAAATCTCATGGGGCCAGTTGAGAGTATATTTACCCCTCGGTTTTGCCTTTCTGATTGAATAATGCCATGGATAACATTACAGATCATTTTCTGTTGATCTTCGATGCTCGTGGCACTAGAGGTGGATTGTACAATCTCTATCCATCCTACATGGTAGGCGTGGCCAGAGTGTAGATCCGTCAACACCTCAGTGTGGAGGTCGTATGTCCAATGATCGTTCATGAACAATCCTTCTAGAGTCGACGTGTTAACGGTTTCTTGTGAGGTAGAAGCAATGTTGCTCCCCGTGGTTTTACTTGTCACCAACGGTACTCTAGAGGGAACTTCTGAAGGAGGCAGCTCAACAGGGCCTTCTTAGTAAGAAGTTGGCAGGATATCCACATGGACACTCTTTGGGGGTGTGGGGTCCACGTGCGATGTGAAAGGAGAGTCCACTTCCCCACCCCCTTCGTGTGCTTCATTTGCATCAGGTTCCGAGCAAGTAGCTCTACCTAATGTTTCCATGAAACGGCTAAACATACTAGTACTAGGCTGTGGAGCTTCGGGAGGTGCATGGCCTTCTCTCTCAGTGTTTTGGGTAGGGTATGCTTCCATGATTTCTGAGTCGGAGGAGGAATCACTAGCGGCTATTTTAGGGTCTTGGGTGGTGCTACCTTGTGTCCCCGCTGAGGGTCTAGAGCTTATCGTGGATGGGTAATGGGTGTCCGTATGAACAGAGGTACCCTCAATATGCTCGTGTTCTAGCACCCGCCCAGAGCGTAAGTGCATGTGCTTTTGATACCCTAAGGTGTCAAAAAGCTGCTCTAGGAGGCCTTGTGACTAGTTTTTAGCGTGTTTTTTGTTTGTTTTTTTGCTAGATTTTTTAGAGTGTGTCGTGGAATGGGCCGTGTGATAGCTCGAAACGAGCGTATCGGTCAGAGGGTCGTGCCGTGCTTTACAGCCCTCCGTTTGGTCACTCTATGCCCTCGAAATCCCTAAAACTGTCAATTTCCAGTAGGGAACTAGGCCCAAACTAGAAAGTCTAAGGGTGCAAGTGGGAAGAGAAAGGAGGAGAGTGGAGGACTTGTCCCACATGCTCTCATTCTCTCTTGAGGGAGTAGGGTATATATATAAGAGTGAGTCTAGTATATATCATAAGACTGAGGACTGAGGCCTTGGCCTTGGCCTTGGCCTTTTATACAAACCAACCCGTTCGTTTTAAGAGTCACGTTTTTTATTTTCGAAAAATTTAGCCGCCCGCTCGCTCGCGTTTTTATTTTTCGATTTATTTTTAAAAAAAAAACTAAAATTTTTTTCAGAATTTTTTTTTTCAAAATAAACTTTTTTTTTTTAATGCAGAAAATACAGAAATTAAAAACGCAGAAATTGAAAATGCAGAAATGCAGAAAATTGAATAAACGCAGAAATGCAGAAAATTGCAGCAATTGAAAACGCAGAAATTGAAAATGCAGAAATGCAGAAAATTGAAAAAACGCAGAAATGCAGAAAATTGCAGAAATTGAAAACGCCGAACTTGAAAATGCAAAAATTGCAGAAATTGAAAAAACGCAGACAATAGCAGAAATTGAAACTTGACAGCAAATGCAGAAAACGCAAAAAACAGAAATCTCCACGCACTCCTTCCCTGCCTTTCCTATGATAGAAATTGCACCACAAGGAAGCGTAAAGTGCTAACCGAGCTTAGTGTAGGGCATATCCCCGGCAACGGCACCAAAAATGTGCGCTCCTTGCCGCACTGTCGAAGCAAGGGACTTGCCAATACACCGTATGCGAGCCACAAACGGCTCCAAGCACACAACAAGCCTAAACTAGCAAGCTCAAGAAAACAAAGGGTGTGTCACTCACCGCTCTACGCTCGCCTTCGTGGTGGATTCCTCGCCGCGATGAAGAAGAAGCTGCAGTCGTGCCGCGCTCAACCGCTTCGCCGCCGTCGTGCCTTCGTAATGCTCACTCCAAAAGGGTAACAAAGAGGACTTTTTTAGAGTGGGTAGCTCGGCCAAAAGAGGGGCTTCCACCTACAGATGTTCTAAGGGAACCTAAACGCCATTATGATCAACTTTCAAGGACTGAAAAGGCTACCTTAAACTCCGAGAAGACAGAGATCTTTTTGCCGGCCACAACTAAAGAGATACAAGAAAAATTAAATCTATTACTTGAGGACAAATATGTTGAACAAGGATTAAAGACCAATTGGAATGAGGTCAAAGACGCCAATTCATTGTTAACTAAGTGACAACAACGAAGAGACAAGATGATAGTCAACCCTACTCAAGTCCCAAGTGTTCCCAAGAGTCCTATAAAGCCTGTGATGTGGTTCCAAAGAGTGATAAATTCATCCTCAATATGATATTGTTAAAGGAATACAAGGCTAGAAGAGAAGGGGCAACCATAAGAACAACCTACAGGGCAACGACCTCGAAGTAGAGAAGGTTTTGTAAATAGATGCATATGGTGTGATAGTATTGACCATGCAAGGAGGGATTGTGAAATTTTTAAAGATGCTTTGACAAAGGAGCTTGTTTTCTTTAAAGATGGCAAAATTCACTTAAGTGAAACAGGAATCTCTTGGGGACAAACTTTGGCAAAGGTGGGAGGAAGAAGCTAGTTGACGACATGGCTACTAGCCATGCCATCTCAATGGTTGAAGCAGCCGCCTATGGGTTGAGGGTGGATCCTATTAAGAAAAAAGGAACATTCAAGGTTGAAGAAGAGGAATCTAATGGTATCGAAGACCTATGGCCATGCGCTATAGAATCTGCTACGAATGGTAAAATGACTACAGAGGTTTTACATGAAGCTTGAGATTGCTTTCGGTTAGAAACAGGTTGGAACGACCATGTAGATTCTTTGCTAGTGCAAGCATACATTGCAAAATGTCAAGCCAATGAGGCCATTTTTGAAGAGATTTGCATGAGAATGGGGATGAAGGCCTACAAACTGGTGACAAGGAGTGGAGGCAGAAATGACACAGTGCCTCCTAGATCACCCTCCTCACAACAGATGCATGTCCTTGAAGTGCCTATGCAAGAAGCCTCTAAAGAAAAGAATAAGGATGCAACAAAATCTAAAGCAAAGGGTCCGGCTTACAAACTCCAATCTGATATAATGGTAGCAACTGATCTCAAAAAGGTTTTGGAAGAGAGGATTTTGATCGGTAAGGTGGAATTTACCTTGGGTGAGGTCCTTTGGGTAGCCATACATCACTGCTACTCGCATGGAAACCAAGGTAATGGATGATGGGTTAGCTTATGCTAGGATAAGGAGCACCAAGGTACCCAGATAAATACAAGGTTTATTATACAAAACAAACCTTAAATAGCATGATTTTCTATAAATGAATATCATCAAGTTGGTCCAAGTCACCATCCAAAAGGTAGAAATTCCTTTGCAAACTGCGAACCAGTAGCGAATCCTCCAAACATTAAAGCAACCAAAAAGTTTAACCAAAGAGAGTAGACCACCTGCACCCATAGAACAACATAACATTCTGTTAGCATTGGCTGTGTATGCAGGTGATGTATGGGCATCCTAGTTGTTATCCATGTCACAAAGGTTCACTTTTCTTTGCAAATAAACTTATCATTAAAAAATGAACTTTAAAAAGACTTTGGTAGTCAATTACAACTTCATAAAGAGCGTCAACAGCCTACAAGCTGCCAATGATTTTTATGTAAGCATCTTTATAGTTTATCTCTCTATTCTTGCAGGTTCAATTAAGGTATGCTCTTTGCCTTGACCGTGACTTTTTCTTTGCCGCAAATGAGGCTATATATTCTGCCCTAGCTTCCTTAAGCTGTTAAAGTCTCCGTTTGTAGTTCATACTCCTAGTTCTCATTTAGAAATGATCCATCCAGGATTGAGGTGCTAGGGATGTCCTTTGAACTAGATGCAATGTGGCTCTCTATGGGTTGACCCTTAGTGGTTGCTAATTCAAGAGCACTTGATTGCTCGCCTAGCATGGATGTTGACATAGGGGCATTTGATTTTAGCTCTCTCCATTGATCTGCCTTGCATAAGCTCTTGATTTCCTTTTCCCTAGCTGCAAGGATATATCGCTCAACCTCTTGCACTTTTGCAAGGCTTCTACCATCAGGTAATATAACCTTGCAGGGGAATAACTGTGAAGAGTCAGGGAGTGCAGTGAATGGAATATTCACAGGCACACTCTACAGGAGCATGGGGTCTACATTGGTCATGAATGGTGAATTTACTTCCCCACCCCCTTCATTTATATCGTTAGCTTCATGTTTGGAGCGAGTGTCTCTACTAAAAGTCTCCTTCAAGCGACTAAGCACGCTCGGCCCGAACCGTGGGCCCACGTCATGCGTGTCTTGGCTTGTATTATTGGGATTGGACGTTGACTAACCCTCCATGACATCGTAGTCAGAGGAAGAGTCACTAGATGAAATATGTGGGTCTTGAGTGGTACTACCTAGGGTTCCCGCTTAGGGCCTAGAGCCTAATGTGTAGGAATAATGAGTGTCCACGTAAACAGAGACATTCTCTATGTGATCGTCCTCTATCACACGACCAGAGCTTAAGTGCATGTGACCTTAACACTCTAGAAGTGTTGGTGAGTGCCCATGAAGGCTGCTCACCTATTTTTTTGGGTGTTTGTAATCCAAATTTACTCTCGATTTTTTGTCTTTATGGTCCTTTTTGTAACCAAGCCAGGGAATATGGCATGTGATAGCTCCAAATGAGTGTCTTGGTTAGAGGGACATGCCATGCTTTACAATCCCCAATTCAGTTACTTTAAGCCCTTAAAATCCTAAAAATAGTCTTTTCCTAATCGAGAAGAAAGCTAAAATTAGTAAGCTCAAGGGGTAAGTGTGAAGGGAATGGTGGAGGACTTGAAGGACTTGTCCCACATGCCCTCCCCTCACTTAAGATTCTAGTATTTTTATATATAGTAGTGTTTATACTATATCATAAGACTGAGGACTGAGGCACTGACTCTGGGAATGATCCCAATCCTTCCTTTTAATATAAGAATTTTTTTCTTTTTTCTTTTTTTTTTTAAATTTTCTTTTTGGTCTCCAAAATTTTGAGCGTTTTTTTTTAATCTTTTTGAAAAAAACTTTTCTTTGGATAATGTTGTGCGTGGACACCAAGCTCACGCACGCACACAACTATCCTTGGTAGCTCTGTCTAACCTAGCTACAACTAACAGTACTAATTAACACTAATTAGCACTGTACACACATTGTCTAACACAGCAAATTGCACACTGACAGAACAGTCAACCTTCTCATTGTCTACTGCTCATTGTATAATGCGCATTATAGAACTACACTAACTAGCAGACCTACTAACACTTTCACTTTATAGAACTTAGCAAATCTAACAAAAACTGCACATTTCAACAATATCAGAGTCTAACAAAATTTGCTAAACTTGCACATTACAGCCACTAACAGATCTAACACAAACTTAGACAAAAGCTAAAAACAGATGAAAGAATGGCTTCAAGAGGTAGGACTGAGTGCTCCTCAAGCTTAGTGTAAGGCAGTCCCTGGCAACGGTGCCAAAAATGTGCACTTTACCGCATGTGTTGGAGGTTGGGAACTTTCCAAACACCGTGTGAGAGCCACAAATGACTGCAAGCACACAACTAGACAGTCCTAGCAAGATCAAAGAGGCAATGGTGTATCACTCACCGCTTAATTCTTTCCTTCATGAAGTATCCTACAGTGTGAAGAAACAAGAGCCACCGCTGCCACCTCACTGAACTGCCTCGCCACCGCAATGCTCGATCACACACACACACACACACACACACACACACACACCCGTGAGCACACAAAAGAGAAGGAGAGAGAGGTATAGCAAGAGCATTTCTTAGCATACACCTCCAAGAATGAGGATTTTAGGTCAAAATAGACCTTTTATAAGAGTCTGACCCATTCATACATGGGGACTCACAGTGTCCGGTCATTGCAGAAATACTGTAAAAATAAGATAAGTGGTGCGTCTCTCATGAGCGATCATCTACACACCTATAGGATTGACAAGCCTAGTCTATGACTCAAATAAATGATAAGGCGTCCGTCGAAGGTGATAGGGTGTCCATGAGGGTTAACAACTGCCAACCGGAGCCTCCATCCCCGGAGCATCAATCAACCATGACTAGATTTAATGGAAGAGAAACTACCTTTAAGAGGCCCCTTTTATAGCAATAGTCAACCATAACAATATTTGATCGTACTCAAGTATTTTGATAGAAAAAATCAACCACAATTTGTCATAATAACTAATATCTAATTATCCTAAATGATTTTCTCATGTTAAACTAATCATTTAATATGGGGAAGTACCAGGGGAGAAAAAGATAGAGTATTGGTTAGGCTGGCACACCGATCACAGTAGGATTCAAAGGAGGGAAAATAGGAATCCAAAGGGGGGGCCATCTGCAAAGATCAATGTGCATCAATGGGCTTCAAAGACCCTAAGGTTCAGCCTATGAAGACTTCCACAATGCTAGGGTTCCAAAATTTAAAGGTAATCTTCAATGGTCAAGTCTTAGGGTAAATTGGATGCTTGTGGGAAGACTCAAAAGTTTTCCCACATCCCTATCTAGGAGGGGGAGAACCTTATATGTAGGGGATGAGAGAGAAACACACACACTCTAACAAGCTCCCTTTACACAAAGGGCATAGTGGACACATGTCAGCTCCCTAGCCCAGTTACCCCCAAGGTGCATTCAAATCCTATTGGATGGCCATAGAGGTGGACCAATGAGAATTAGGCTAGAGTAAATTTAGATTAATTCATTTAAAAAAACTTGATTAAAGGACCAATAGAAACTAATCTCTATAGAAGACTATTGGACAGTCTCCCAAGGGGTTCAATGAGCATTCAACAGCCCAATGGCTTGCCTCATTCCTATTGGCTAGAAGACTAAGGGGTCCAATGAGAGTTTAATTGCATTATTTAAGTACCTAAATCTCTCACAAAAGGGGAAGGGGGACACATGTCACAAGGCTATCACTTATGTTTCTTAATTGTCATTGGCTAAGCTTTGCAGGGCCAATAGGATGCCAACATGAGAAAATAGAAAGAGGGGTCGACCAAGAGAGAGAGGGGGACTGATTTTTGCAAGGCATTATCACACACACACTCACACAATCTCATGTGTGAAGTTAAGAAAACTATCTCCTTCTCAACCTTTAATGGAAAGCTCATCATCTACACTAAGCTTGTGAGAAGGGAGGCCTACACCAACAACTCTTGGCTTTGTGATGCAAATCCAACCAAGAGCCAAGCTTCAATGCATGCTCATCTCCTCTGCCATGCTCATTACTAAGCTATGCTAAGCTATTATGAGTCATTATGTGAGGAGAAATACTTCTTTCTCGTAAGAATACTCCTTCTTCCTCTCAATCTACTCTCATACCCCGCTAGCTCTCACCATCTTCGAAGGTGTGTGATTCTTGGGTCTGAGACTGTGAGGGAATTGATGTTGTGTTTTCAAGTGTAAGCTTGATGCTTGAAGATTCCATCTTCATTGCACCAGCAAGTTATTGAAGGAACACAAACTATTGTATTGTAAAATGTCTCCCTTGATGGGGGAAACCTATAATACAAAGCCTTTTGGAGAGGAGACCACCGGCTCCATGTAAATCCAGTCCTCAACTGGTGTCAATAGCTTAATTTCTCTCTCTTTTTGAAGTATTTTTCATGCCTATCTAACTAGGTTTTATCATTTTTTTGCTCTCTCCATCCAAGCACTCTTGCTACGCTCATTAGGAATCTAGTCTTAATGAAACTCTCACTATGTCTATGGTTATTTTCCGCTACAGACAAGTTACTAGACCATTAAATGTTACATTGGTATCAGAGCACAGGGTTTCTCTTTTGTTGCTCAAGAAGAGAGGTCCTCAAGCTAACTATAAATGGTTGGTATTATTCATTACAATTGAGTAAGTAGAATAGGTAATTTTTAGCCTTGCAGTGCACTTGCTTCGTGCAGATAACGGGGCATCACCATCGAGAGCTATGGTCTTAATAGTGGAGTCCTATGGGGCTTGCCTACGGCTTAACCACTATTGAGCTATTAGAAACTTAACAAGAGATGGTATTGTTTTGGTGATGCTAGACCCTCGCTTCTATTAGACCCATGGGTATAGGAGCTTGATTGCTTTTCTAAAGGGGTTAAGAGGAGTAGCAACTAGGGCTTGAAGTGCCAATGTACACCAAAAAAATTTTACACCTAAAAGTTGTTAGAATGGCTGACAATAGTAAAGAGAGTGAAATTAATGTTGTTAGCTTTTATTTTGCTAATGAACAGGCTACTAATGGTTCCCCTATGCTTTCTAAGAAAGTGATGGTGCAGACAAGGAGAAACAAGGGAAGAAAAAGGCGAGAAAGAGGTCACCCTCTTCTCCATCCTCCTCAAATTCTTCCTCTTCTGAAGAAAGTGATGGTGCAGCTTTCGAGCCACCAAAAAGAAGAGGCCATAGGAAATCCTATGCCGCATGGAAGAGGTCATCCAAGCTCAAAAAGTTCAAAGAGGGAGGAAAGAACATCTCTTTCCTTATCTACGATGGCACCTTTGGTGCTACGGACAAAGTCTTGGCCTTCATCCAACAATTCAATGTGGCGTTTGGAGATGAGGGATTCACGGAGTCCTCTAGGCTACACCATGTAGCTATGTATTTTCAAAAGTCCCCCAGACAATGGTGGTCTAGCCTACGGGCAAATGGTGAAGCTTCATGAACATGGAAAGGTTTAAGAGCTTTCATCATGAAGTAGTTTTTGGCTACCGTTGCCAAAGACAAAGTACTCACCGAATGGCAAAGCTTGAAGCTCTCTCCCTATGAATCTATTCACAAATATGTAGACAAGTTTTGGGACTTACATCTCAAAGCCACTCTCTTAAAATAGATGGATTTTGGAGAGCCAAAACAACAACTTTGTGTGGGTCTAACTAAAGATATGACGGAGTATGTCAACTTCCAAGGCCACGCCCCATATCTACGGTCATACACCATACCATGGTGGCTTCACAAATCAATTTCCAACAAGGGGCTAAGAGAAATCTTAAGCCCACAGAGAACAAGGACCGTAATAACGAGCCTCAGGGGAAGGACATTGTCCAAAAGTATCCTAGAGGCAATGCCAACAACAACAAAGCTAAGGAGAAGGGAGTTCATAAAGGCAAAAATAAACTCTCTCCTGAAGAGCTTGAGCGTTATCGTAAAGATAACCAATGTTTCAAGTGTGGGGAGCAAGGGCATGCCTATCATGCTTGCCCCCACAAGGATACACGAAATGAGCCTCCTAGAGCTACCTTGGTCAAAATCCAAGAAGAGGATGCTCAACACAAAGGATCTCTTCTATGCCATGCTTGGGGAAAGGTAAGAGAACATGATGCTTTTATTCTCTTTGACCCTAGTTCTACTCACAATTTCATATCCACAGAGTTGGCCACCAAGCTAGGCATCCAATCCTATGAGATGGGAGTTGTCCTACCCATCGATGGTGCTTTCAGGGGGCAAGAAGTCTCAGCCACTCCCTTAATTGGGAAATTGATGCTCCATGCCTAAAGCTATGTGGACAAGGAGGACTTCTTTATCTCTCCTCTTGACATGGGGTTAGCCGCACCGCCCTCTAGCCCACCCAAAGAAAACTGATGATGGCCGACTTTGACAAGCCGCCGCAGCTGTGGGAACGAAACCCCATTTGGGGAAGCTTCAAATCAAGAAAAATAGTTTAAATTTTTTTTTTTTTCCTGTAGTTTCCACCAACCTCGCTCGAGCACATGCAATGGGCCGCCACACCTCCCCTTGGCACCACTCCCTCCCTGTCCTCCATTATCCCCTCTCTCCCCTCCATTATCACCCCCCCACTCCCTCAGCTACACACACACACTCTCTCTCTCTCTCATCTATTAATCAACACTTCCTCTCTATCTCTCATTATCTCTTTCCCTCTCTCGTTCTCTCTATAGGCCAGCCCATAGGGCACATATAAAAAATATTCTCTCTCTCTCTCTCTCTCTCTCTCTCTCTCTCTCTCTCTCTCTCCCCTCGTTCGTCACCCGGGTCTAGAGTGGCCGCCATGCATTGGAGCTTCTAGCCCGCTACTCTCCCTCTCTCACCCACACATCCACACACCCCCTTCCTCAGCCTCTCTCTCTCTCTCTCTCTCTCTCTCTCTCTCTCTCTCTCTCTCTCTCTCTCTCTCTCTCTCTCTCTCTCTCTCTCTCTCTCGCGTACACACACACACTCCATCTCTCACTCACACTCTCTCTCCCTCTCTCATTTTTTGTGTAATCGAGCTAGCGAGATATAAAAATAAATAAATAAAATATATTTCTCCTATACTCCCATTCCCACACACACACTTGCCCACACACACACACACACACACACACACACACACACACACACACACACACACACACACACACACACACACACCCCATATACTATAAGATGCACATACCTACACAATCACACACACCAAACTAACACACACACATTCAAACAAGCACATGCACACCATGCACACACACAAGAAGGTGAAAAACAAAGGAACTTAACATCGACGAAGAAGACGACAAAAATCACGTGAAGGCAACAACGAATCAAGGATTGATGCTGAAGGTATGCCTCGGCCGGCCCCAAAAGTGACGTGTAGCATCTCGACATCAGCAAAACACCAGAAATGGCAGCATTAACCTCACACCGGCCACCCAAACCATCAACAACAGCCATTGTGAATGCCCGAATCACCAATCTTCTCTAATAACCTAGCCAACGGCTAATGGATTGTAAAAAAACTTCCCATCCCACTCCTAGCTCTCTTCTCTCTATCTCTACCTTCTTTGCCTCTCTATCTCTGTCACTAGAGAGGCATCTAGACTCTCTATAGTGGTGAGAGGTGGAAGTGAAAAATAGACCCGGTGGCCTCTACACCAAGATTGTGCACAATGGCCTCATCATGGGGGATACACAATAGGGGCACCACCTAGCAAGATATGAGGCTAGGACGCATACATATACACAATGAAGCATTCCATGGAAAACAATTTCAAGATCCACGCCCAAATGTGGATTGGGGTGATCGGAGAATAAGGTGAGAGGAGTGGTGAATGAGTGAGAATGGGCTTGCTACTCGTGCATGTTAGTAAGGAAGATAATGAGGTAGGGAAAAGTTGCGAGTATGCTCACTTATCATACAAGAGGTGGCAAATCCGCACACCTCAAGATGGAAGTAGCAAGATGATAGGAATATGAGAGGGAGAGAGAGAGTGTGTGTGTATGGTGGCGAATCTGCACACCTTTACATAAGCAGAAAAAAAGGCAAGGAACAAGCATATACCATACTCACAATGAGATGTATCCAAAGCGACACAAAGTATGGCACCAAGATGGAGTGTGTTGATTGCTTGCAAAAGATGAATACAACAGGTAGCGTATGGCAAGAAAATGAGAAGGGGACAACATCGTAGGAGGCATAATGGAGAAATGGGAGTTGATGGCGAGGAATATCATGAGTGTGTCCACCCTTCTTCTTCTTGAAATTGTGCCTTCAACCCTTAATTACAAGTGGTGTGGAGGTGTGGTGCTCATCTTTTGTGCATGGTGATGGTGATGATGATGGTGTTGTGATTATGTGATTAGGGTTCATGCTACAATCATGAAGCACAAGAGTGTGTATGGATAGGTGTGTGTGTGTGTGTGTTTTCTCCCCCCCCAAAGTGCGCTCTCATGGCCTCCTTATATAGGAAAGGAGGGGAGGATTTAGCAATATTTCTATTTGAGGTGAGTGTCCCACTTTGGTGACTAGGAAAATGGGGTGCATGTGACGAAAATGGGGTGCATGTGACTGTGGCTCCCATCTTGTCTCCTCATTATTTAAAATACTAGAGTCAATAGAGAGAGAAGAAGAGATAATTTGGATAGGATGTAGAGGATAGGAGAGATTTACAATAGTCTAGCTTTGGCTAGACATAAGCTTATTAGGGAGAGAAGAGAGAGGTAAGAAATTTACAAGAGAGATTGTCAAAGGTGGATAGTTGTTGATGAGGATGGATCCTCCAAAAATGGTGATAGAATCACTCTAGACTTGCCAAAACCTCATTAAAAGAGCCTTGTCTCTTGTAATCATGCTTGAAGACTCGTAGAACCATAGCCATTCTAAAGGGAAGAAAATTGGGGATGGCCTGTGTCACCATTACACAAGAAAATTGGGGTCCACTACAAAAACCATATCTCCGTGTTCATAACTCCAAAAATTTTGAAAAAAATTGAGCTAAAATTTGAGATCACGAGCTACATCTTTCATGTTGAACGCTCCTTCAGATTCGGGGTTCTTCTTTACTTAAAAAATTCAGCCAAATAATGTATTATTTGTGGCTGCAAAGGTCTTTTGGTGGTCCCCTTTGAGTGGACTTCTCTCTTGCCTTCAAGTGTAAGCTCCTTCATGTGTATGAAAACATGACCTAGAGTTTTGAAAATATTGGCAATCATCTAGATGGAGGTATTATTGAAATTTGAAAGTGGGGTTGAGGTTTGAAAATGAAAGCTAGTGAATAAAATATTTGGTAGCGTGGAATAATATATATACATAAAAAATATATTAGAAAATATTAAACTATATAATTTAATTTATATATATTTAATATTTAAGTTCAAAAGAGATATCAACAAAGAAAGCTTACTTATTTATGCTACATCGTGATTGATTAGCATAAGTCTTATTTATTTAATAAAAGCTAAAACTTTTGTGAAAAAGGGAAGAAAAATCAAAAGGAACTTATATAATAGGAAATATTTTGGTAAAAGGGCAAAGATATATGGGGGGGTTCCCATGCATGGAAGAGATTGCCTCATTAGCCCTCCCCCGAAGGCTAGAGGTATTCATGCCTCTAGCGTTGTACTTGATTCTTCTTCAATTGAGGTGGAGGAGTCTCCCTCCTCGGGGATTTCCATCATAGGTGTTTGATCAAATCTCAAAAAGTATTGCTTCAACCTCCATCCATTGACACGTGTTTTGTGGAGCCTACCATCTGCATCCATCAATTGGTAACTGCCATTGGCGTAGCGCTTTCTAATGACAAATGGCCCCTCCCATCTGGGTGAAAACTTTTTATCCTTCCCAGTGTCAAACCTCTTATCATACCGTAGGACCAACATACCTTTCTTGAGACCTTTTTCCCTAAGTCCCTTGTTGAAGGTAAGTCGACGTTGCTCTGCCTGTGCTGCATAATAGTTGATAGCATCTTCTCTGTCTAGTTGAAGACTCTCTAGATCAAGAATGTGGTTGTGGAGATGAGAATTAGGACGTTCCACCTGCCCAGCTAGCACCCTGATACTAGCCAATTGTACTTCAATGGGTAAAATGGCTTCCTTACCAAACACCAAGTGATATGGTGTGAACCCAAGGGATGTGCGAAATGAAGTGCGATAAGCCCAAAGTGCAGCCATAAGATGCTTGTCCCAATCACTTTTGTGATTGTTTACATGTTTAGTGATGATCTTGCAGATCATACCATTTACCTTTTCCACCAAACCATTGCGTTGTGGGTAGTAGGGAGTTGAGTGTCGTCGTGAGATACCTAACTTCTCCATTATCTCTCCTACAAGGTCTCCTCTAAAACCCGGTCCCCTGTCAGAAATTATTTCAAGAGGAGTGACAAAACGGCAACAAATGTTTTCAAATATGAGCTTAGCCACTTCCTTAGTTGTAATCCGGGTGGTGGCAACTGCTTCAGCCCACCTGGTCATGTAGTCCACACCCATGATGATATAAAATTTACCTGATTGGCTCCTTGGCAAAGGCATAATAGCATCAATTTCCCATTTATCAAATGGTCCATATGAGATTATAGGAGTCTGTGGCTCATATGTGAGCCTCCTATCCCCTGCCTTTTGACATTCCTTGCATGTTTTACACCAATGATGCACATCCCTATGTAGACTAGGCTATACAAACCCAGCTTGTAGAATCTTTCTACTAGTGATGTCAAGTGCAAAGTGTCCTTCGCAAACACCATCATGGAAACTTGAAATGATTTCAGTGATCTCTCTAGAGAGAGGTACACGCCTAAGAATTTGATCCTTACCCTTGTAGTAGAGGCCGTCATTGATAAGGCGGTATTTTGTTGCCTTGCGCACAAGCCAATGATTTTGGCCCTTAGTAAGATCCTTAGGACACTCTCCTGTGTCAAAGAAACTCATGATGTCAGGCATAGCATCGCTACCTTGGAAGAGAGGCAGCTTCAATTTGATAGCACCCACCACTGAAACATCTTGCAGCTTCTCTCTAGCTAGAGCATCTGCTTCTTGATTTTCTGCTCGAGGGACATGATGTAATTGTACAACATGAAATTTTCCTAAAAGTTCCTTGAATTTGCGCAAATGGCCTAGCAAGCTATGATTTTTACAAGCCCAAGTTCTTTGTATTTGTTTTATTAAAAGCATGGCATCACCAAATACATTTAACCGTTGAATGCCCCGTGTCACACACCACTCTAGCCCAAGAGTTAAGGCTGCATATTCTGCCTCATTGTTAGAGTGAGAATCAAAGAGATTCCCAATGGAGAAAATCTTATCCCCTTGCTAGTTGAAGATGACAATGCCTGCTACAGCTTTCTCCACTTTCCTCTTGTAGGCTCCATCAAAGAAAAGAGAGTGAGCCTCCTCTACCTTAGGGAGTTCCAGCACAGGTGTAATATCATGATCATTTGGCTTTATCTTTAGCTTCTTTTCATAGTGGCGATGAGTGAGAATACCTCCTAGAATGGCCCTTGTGGAGTTATCCACTTGCATTGTGTAGTCAAACTCTTGTAGCCTTGTGAGCCATTTGGAAATCCTAGAAGAAACATCCATGTGCTGCATTACATAAGGAAATACTTCTTCCATTGTTAAGATTATGAATGGTCTAGACAATAAATAAGAGCGAAATTTGGTGGTAGCAAACATTAATGCAAGCACCATGTGCTCCACTGCCGTGTATCCCTTTTCTGATGGAGTCATCATTCGACTAGAGAAGTAGATAGGACGCATGAAAGAAGTTTGAGGATCCTTTTGCATCAATACAGCCCCAAGTGTGTCATTGCCCACACTAGGGTTTACATAAAATGGCTCGTCCCACTTTGGAGGTGCTATGGTGGGAAGTGAAGCTAGAATTTGTTTTACCTCATTGAATTGTTGTTCATTTTCTTCACTCCAAGTCAAGATCTCTTGATGGGTAACTTGTTGTAAAGGGAGAACCACTTGGGAGAGCAAGTGAATGAACCTACTCAAATACCTCACCGTTTGAAGAAAAGAGACCAACTGCTTTGTTGTGGTGGGAGAGGTCAAAGCCAGCAAGGCTTGAACCTTGCTTGGGTCAGCTTCAATGCCATTGGACGAGATCACATGGCCAAGAAGAGTAACCTTGCTTTCACCAATGTGGCATTTCTCCACATTCAGTTGGCCCCCCAAAGCTTGTAGCCTAGCTAGACCTTCATAAACTTTCTCCAAATGAAGAGAGCGAGAGCTATAGATACAAAAGTCATCAATAAAAACATGGATTGATTTTCCAAAGAATGGCTGAAAAACAAATGTTACATATTGCTGAAAAGTGGCTGGAGCATTTGTGAGACCAAAAGGCATAACTCTGTAAGCAAAACATCCCCATGGTGTGATGAAGTTTTTCTTCTTTTGATCTTCTTCAGCGATGCTAATTTGAAAGTAGCCTGAGTAGCCATCACATACCGTGTAACACTCATGTCCTGCTACCTCATTGAGAATTTCATCTTGAAAAGGAAGAGGAAAATGGTCCCTCTTTGTGGATGCATTAAGAGGCTTGTAATCAACACAAACCCTCCACTTACCATTCTTCTTTGGTGTGACTATCACTGGAGAAACCCACTTTGAGTCTTCAACAGGATAGATAAAACCGGCTTCTAGCAATTTCCTCACCTCTTTGAGCAGGGCATCTTGAATTACTCCTAGCCGCCTGAGCTTCTGCACTAGAGGTTTACTTCCCTCCTTGAGCTTAATGTGATTTTGAACTATTGTGATGCCAGTGATTTTATCACATTCATCAATGAACAATGTGGTAAAATTACTTAGCATCAAAATATAATCTTCACGCTCCTTCCCACACAACTCACTAGAGATAATTTGATGTAGCTTACGCGCTTCTACCAGAGGTTGTATACCTGGTGTCTCCCCTTGGTTTGATGATGAGAAATCAGGTTGCTCCATCTTCTTAGGGTCCTTGAGAATGATCCCCATCACCTCAATGCTAATGTCACTTTCTTCACTCACTGTTGACTCCTCCTCTGAAGTGGTTGAAGCGTCACCACTAGAAAACTCATCCATAGAGGTTTCTAGATCCATGTCGCATTGCCGACCTTTCTTCATGTCGTAAAGTATTGGCCTCCCTTTTGCATCCTTCATCTGGATTATGCCGGTGTCCCAGTCCTGCTTAGCTCTCATAGCCATAAGCCAAGGCCTCCCTAGAATGATAGGATAGCCCTCCCCTTTGTGTGGCATGACAAAGATGTCCACATCTACCTCGGTGTTGAATGCCTTAATCCTAACTGCATTTATAACACCAACACATTGAACTTTTACATTATTTGCCATTTGGCTCGGCATGGTGCCGGCCGACTCACCTCTAAACCCAAACGGTGCATCATTTTTTCACTCATGACGCATATTTGTGCGCCACCATCGATGTAGATATTGGAGATGTGTTGCCCTTTGATATAAGCATCCATCACTGGTAGTATGTCATCTAGATTCCTCCCAGAGATAGCCCTAGATATCTTTGGCTTTGGTCGTCTTGTGCTAACCATCTTTGTCCATTGTCTCCTCACCCTAGGTGCTAGGTGGAGTAATTGGGGCCAGGTGATTTTTGGGCCTTGCACAGAAACATCTTGAACCAAATCATATGGTTTAGAACATTCACCCAAAGAGAAATCTACAATGTCAATTTTATGTCGTGACTTGGACGGCTTTTTGCTAGATTCCCCTTTAGTATTCATCTTTTCTTCCTTTTGGGAAGATTCACCTTGCCTAGCGCATTTTACCCCTATGGAATCTACTCCTTTAACCTTGGTCTTATCCTCCTCCACTTTCTCCTTTCCTTTACCTTCAAGACTGATGACGCTTATTGTTTGATTGCCAACTAGTGGTGGGGGTAAGGGTGGAATGACAGGCTGTGGTGGTGGTGGTCGTTGTGGTTGAATGGGTGGTTGTAGGATTTGCATGGGTGGTGCTTGTTGTGGTGCCCTCGGTGGTGGTGGTCTTGCTCTCGGTGGTGAAACCTGGTTTTGCCTGGCTCCTCTGTTGAAATTCTGCCTCCTTGGGTGTGGACAGTAGTACATGCCATGACCATCCTCCCCACAACTGTAGCAGTGGTATTCTTGGTTTTGCCTTCGTTGTCCTATTCTTTGCTCTTGGTTGTGATTGTGTGCATGCCCTTGTTGTATCAAATGGACTGAGAGATTCTCAAGTTGATTGGTGATTCGATTGAGCAGGTCTTGCTGATCTTCAATTGGTTCTTGTGGTTGAATCCTCTGGGCGGCTGTTGTAGGTGGTGCTAGAGGTGGTCGGGTCCTAACGGCTTCCTCTTCATCGATATTCCTAGCTTGTAGGCGCAACTTCTTGTCTTTAAGGCGGGCCACTTCAACTGCTAGCTCATACGTAGCAGGAAACCTTCCCTTCACCTTCTCTTTAAGAGTTGGCCATAACCCAGCCACAAACCGATCTTTTTTTAGGAAATCAGGTGCCCCCTCATCCTCTCTTAGCGATGCAACCCATCGCCCCCATAAATCTACAAACTTTGACTCATATGATGCGTATTCCAGCATACTGCCTTGCTTCAACTCTGTCAACAATTGCCACAGCTTCTCTGATGTTGTGCCCTCTCCAAAACGCTTGACAAAGGCTGCTCTTAATAAGTCCCATCGTTCCTTGGTTTCTTGTGCCAAGGCATTGTACCATGATCTTGCCTCCACCTTCATTAGAAGTGGGAAGATGCGCAAGCGTGAAGCATCATCATCTCTCGCAGAGATGACACATGCTATTTCCAAGTTGTCTAGAAAGTCTACAGCATCCTCACCCACCTTACCAGTAAAGGTTGGAAATGCTACACTTGCCATTGTGAGAGTGAGAAAATTAACTCGACTTAGATTTTTTTAGTTTATTTTATTTTATAAATAGAGATTCAATACATGGGTGCTCGGTAGATGGAAAACATACTATACAAGGATGAAAATAACTACATCAAAAGACACTTCATGATTAATCATAGGGAGGATAAAGGGTATAGAAGAGGTGTTTATTTCTTGCAGTCGTTCTCTACCAAACATGGTTGTAATGATCTGCTGATAAAACATCTTGCGGTCCAAGATTAATTTGATTGATTGAATTCGTTGTGGTGCATAAGTTTGGCTCCTTGCAAAAGGTTGATGTGCTGGGTTCATCACATGATAATTCGGAAAGGCTCTCCTTCGTGGTGGAAGGTTATAGTCGGAGGTGTAGAGCTCTTGGTAGTCGAGGTCAAATGTATAGTACCACAGGACAAGGTTGTCTTCGTCTTCTAGCTCTAGGACTGCCCCTCTAGCAAGCTCTTGGAAAATCTTGAACTCTCTCTCTTTGAGCAACTTCACTTTCCTGCAAGATAGAGTGCCATCTACTGTATACACAGGTGTGATGAGGTAGGTGGTGAGTCTTACCACTTGTATTAATCCAAGTTGGATGGATACATAGCAAGCTGTAAAGTCGTCATCATAGCCTTGATTCACAAGCAACACCCCTTGAAGGTGGAGGGTCTTGTCTTTCCGCCAAGAAAAACCTGTGTCAAAGACCTTGTCGATGACAAGCTCCGCCACTTCACTCAGTAGACGACGTAGAATCCATGCTGTTGCTTCTAGTTCCTGGCTCATGAGATGAGAGTGAGGTATAGAAAGACTTTGGAGGATTTACCCTTTTGTTTTGGAGACGGGGTGATTGCCGGCGCTGGAAAACCCTTGAATCTTTTGGTGCAAGGGAGAGGGAGGGACCACGCGTTCGTAGTAGCTTCTTCAAGTTGTGAAGGCTTGTTGTGGATGTAGGTGGAATAGGTGGCAAAGATGGGGACGTAGATGTAGAAAACCTGGTGCTACTTGAAAGCCTACCGTTGTGAGAACGCCTGTGCGGATGTCGAGGGAGAAAATGATGGCCTTTTCTTCACTTTGGGTTGGTGAGGTTTTTGGCTACAATGTGAGCATGATGCAGCTTGTGCCTTGCTTTTACGCTTGCGGGGATGATGAGAAATGTAAACAATCAGAGTAGGGAAAAAGGGTCTTACCACTTCTTCTATGCTAACAATACAACACCCTGGCAAGAGTGTCTTGATGACTTGTGTCAAACCTGCTTGAAGCTCCTCCTCTTCAGTGGTCCAATTAGAGAAATCAAGAAGCTACTCGTCCATGAAGAGAAGTAAACATGTCAGCCTTGTAAAGTGAAGGTTTCAAGAGCCCTGCTCCGTAAGGGCACCAAATGAGAGGCGGAAGTGAAAAATAGACCCGGTGGCCTCTACACCAAGACTATGCACAATGGCCTCATCATGGGGGATACAGAATAGGGGCACCACCTAGCAAGATATGCGGCTAGGATGCATACATATACACAATGAAGCATGCCATGGAAAACAATTTCAAGATCCACGCCCAAATGTGGATTGGGGTGGTCGGAGAATAAGGTGAGAGGAGTGGTGAATGAGTGAGAATGGGCTTGCTACTCATGCATGCTAGTAAGGAAGATAATGAGGTAGGGAAAACTTGCGAGTATGCTCACTTATCATACAAGAGGTGGCAAATCCGCACACCTCAAGATGGAAGTAGCAAGATGATAGGAATATGAGAGGGAGAGAGAGAGTGTGTGTGTATGGTGGCGAATCCGCACACCTTTACATAAGCAGAAAAAAAGGCAAGGAACAAGCATATACGATACTCACAATGAGATGTATCCAAAGCGACACAAAGTATGGCACCAAGATGGAGTGTGTTGATTTCTTGCAAAAGATGAATACAATAGGTAGCGTATGGCAGGAAAATGAGAAGGGGACAAGATGGTAGGAGGCATAATGGAGAAATGGGAGTTGATGGCGAGGAATATCATGAGTGTGTCCACCCTTCTTATTCTTGAAATTGTGCCTTCAACCCTTAATTACAAGTGGTGTGGAGGTGTGGTGCTCATCTTTTGTGCATGGTGATGGTGATGATGATGGTGTTGTGATTATGTGATTAGGGTTCATGCTACAATCATGTAGCACAAGAGTGTGTATGGATAGGTGTGTGTGTGTGTGTGTTTTCTCCCCCCCCAAAGTGCGCTCTCATGGCCTCCTTATATAGGGAAGGAGGGGAGGATTTAGCAATATTTCTATTTGAGGCGAGTGTCCCACTTTGGTGACTAGGAAAATAGGGTGCATGTGACTGTGGCTCCCATCTTGTCTCCTCATTATTTAAAATACTAGAGTCAATAGAGAGAGAAGAAGAGATAATTTGGGTAGGATGTAGAGGATAGGAGAGATTTACAATAGTCTAGCTTTGGCTAGACATAAGCTTATTAGCGAGAGAAGAGAGAGGTAAGAAATTTACAAGAGAGATTGTCAAAGGTGGATAGTTGTTGATGAGGATGGATCCTCCAAAAATGGTGATAGAATCACTCTAGACTTGCCAAAACCTCATTAAAAGAGCCTTGTCTCTTGTAATCATGCTTGAAGACTAGTAGAACCATAGCCATTCTAGAGGGAAGAAAATTGGGGATGGCCTGTGTCACCATTACACGAGAAAATTGGGATCCACCATAAAAATCATATCTCCGTGTTCATAACTCCAAAAATTTTGAAAAAAATTGAGCTAAAAGTTGAGATCACGAGCTACATCTTTCATGTTGAACGCTCCTTCAAATTCGGGGTTCTTCTCTGCTTAATAAATTCAGCCAAATAATGTACTATTTGTGGCTGCAAAGGTCTTTTGGTGGTCCCCTTTGAGTGGACTTCTCTCTTGTCTTCAAGTGTAAGCTCTTTCATGTGTATGAAAACATGACCTAGAGTTTTGAAAATATTGGCAATCATCTAGATGGAGGTATTATTGAAATTTGAAAGTGGGGTTGAGGTTTGAAAATGAAAGCTAGTGAATAAAATATTTGGTAGGGTGGAATAATATATATACATGAAAAATATATTAAAAAATACTAAACTATATAATGTAATTTATATATATTTAATATTTAAGGTCAAAATAGA
>NC_140958.1:86017675-86132675 GCF_014529385.1 Adiantum capillus-veneris | reverse complement strand
AGTAGGCCACACACAAAGGCAAGTTAAATTATCATCTGTCGTTCCTACTTTCTGGCAAGTGGATATTGGAACCAATTTATCAAAGGAAGAGAGTGACAACTTGGTACAAAGTGGATTTCAATTTGCAGATTTTGCAACACCACTACGATGCATGAACAATACAAATGCTACTCTTACACAAGGAGGCTCCAGTAGTAGCAGGAAACGTAAGTGGAGACATGGTATTTCCAAAGAAGCGCAAAAGAGATTGGAGTCAGCTGCAAGCATGGTTGCAACGTTCTTGGACGAGAAATTAGAAAGTGAACAACACATAGTTTTTCGAATATTGACAGAGAGTTGTTATGATGTACACATTAAGGTAGAACCTAGTTGCACCTGTCCCGATTTTCAGAAGAGAGAATTTACACATAAAGCGTTTTTGGCATGTAAGCACATGTACTATGTGTATGTACATATTCTAGGGCTTCAACCAAAAGAGCACATGGTCATTCATCAGCCTGCACTAACTCCCACAGACCTTGCATTTGTATTAGGGCAAACCCGCAAGATAAAGCCTGTGGTGTAGTGAGCCTAAATCTTAGAGATTGCCCTGTAGATGTATGCATTGAAGTAGATTTCTCTTTTGTATTAGATGTGGAGTATCTTTTCTAGACATATGAGACTTTATTTCTCCTTTTAGCACTACAAGAGGCTATTCATATTAGCGACGCTCACACAACGACGCTCAAAAAAAAAATTCCCGGCGTCGCTATGAGCGTCGCAAATTTACAAGTAAATTTGCGACGCTCATAGCGACGCCGGCTCAGCTAAAAAAAATAACAGAGAGCGCCCAAAAACTCAGATCTCAGATCTGAGTTTTTCGGCGCCCTCAAGCAAGGAGCAGATAACGCTCTCCCTCTCTCTCTCTCTCTCTCTCTCTCTCTCTCTCTCTCTCTCTCTTTCTTCTCCACACACACACACACACACACACACACACACACACACACACACACGAGGAGAGGAAGGAGAGCCAGGTATGCTCCTTCCCTCTCCTCACTCTCATGTTCCGTTCCCCTCTTTCTCTCTCCCTCTCTCTCTCTCTCTCTCACACACACACACACACACACACACACATAGTGTTTTTGAGAGAGAGAGAGAGAGAGAGAGAGAGAGAGAGAGAGAGAGAGAGAGAGAAAGAGTACAAACATAAACAAAAAGGCACACACACATACATAAACAAAGAATGCACACACACATTGAGAGAGGAAAAGAGAGAGAGAGCATGCATAAACAAAAAACGCACACATTGAGAGAGGAAAAGAGAGAGAGAACATGCATAAACAAAAAACGCACACATTGAGATAGGAAAAGAGAGAGAAAACATGCATAAACAAAAAAACGCACACACATTGAGAGAGAAAGAGAGAGAAACTAATTTAACGTTGTAGGAAACTAATTAAAATTAAAAGACCTAAAGATCTAGCCGACGAGGAGTTGAACTCAAGACCTATTATTCAAGAGGGAAATGGCATAACCAATCTATCATACTTGGCATGGGTGATAGAAAGGTTATACCATTTATCTCTTTTTATTGGCACACACATCCACACATGCGCACACACACAAGAAGAAGAGAGTTATAACGTCGTAGGAAACTATCCTAAAAGACGTTAAAGATTAGGTTAGATGTAGACTTACGTTAAATTAGATTTAGGTTTATTTAAGTTAAATTACATTAGATTTAGGTTTATTTTTAGTTAGATTTACATTTATTTACGCTAGATTTAGATTTACGTTATATTAGATTAGATTTAGGTCTCCATAGACTGCGATGCCTGCATGAAGTGGGTGAAGAAAGCCCTCAATGGAATATAGGGTATTGCTGCAAAAGTACTGGTGAAATGTCTTCAGAAGATAGGGAAGAAGGTGGATTTTCAGGGCGGCAAGAGTCACTACATCCCCGACAATGACCATCTAGACAACCTCCAGTCATTCAACAGCAACTTCAAAGTTAGTAACAAGAGCAAGAACGGTCCAAAGGGCCAATTGCTGTCATCAGATGTGGATGGAGATGAGGCAGCGTCACCGCCGGAAGTTAACTCTCACATCTTTAGTGATGAGAATGCCAACTCTTGCCGAGTTATGTGAAAAATTATGTGTTAAATCAGTTTTAAGGTTCTTATAATCCCTGTTAGTTTAGTTCTTTGTTTTTAATATAACATAATTTACGTTAGATTTAGATTTATGTTATATTAGATTAGACTTAGGTTTATTTAGGTTTACCCACACACACACACACACACACACACACACAAGAAGAAGAGAGTTTTAATGTCGTAGGAAACTATCCCAAAAGACGTTAAAGATTAGGTTAGATGTAAACTTACGTTAAATTAGATTTACGTTTATTTAGATTTACGCTTATTTACGTTAGATCGAGTCCACGCAAGAATTACTTACGGTTTAGGGTTTAGAGTTAGACGAACAGTGAAAAGATCTACTGTGAAAAGATGTTAAGATGTTGTGAAGTGCTACAGCTAGAGAAGACGCAAAGGGGTTTTGTCCACTACATGCAGTATCATGTAGACGTGGGTCTGTAGATTTCTTGTACCCCCAAATATAGGTATTGACCAATAAAGACGAGATTATAACCCGGTGGTTCTGATCTCCGTGCACCTCTAGACCGAGGTGTGCGGGGATTGGACATGACTAGAGAATGTGAGGTAGAGAGAGAGAGAGAGAGAGAGAGAGAGAGAGAGAGAGATAAGACGAAGAATGCCAATAGAATATTAAATTTGTTGTCCAGGTTATAAGATTTTTATCCTCATTATGAGTAGTGACGAGGATGTGGGACCGCCCAACCGAAACACCTATCTCTCAACGAGGGTCTTATGTCCTTGTAATCAATGCAAGCATGCTGTGCGACGGACAAGACGTGTTTCTTTGCAGCATGTTCGCGAATTTGGCGAGTTCGATCCATCTATTATAGATCGAGTTGTTGCCAATTATAACTCGTCGGACTCTGACGCTGGCCAACAAGCAGCAATCTTGCAACCCAATAGACGTGTTCGTAGGCGCTTTGGTCAAGCATCATATGTGAGGCCACAAGATGTAGCCTCTGACAGCTCGGGGGATGATCATGCAGAGCACATTCCCAACGAGGCAATGTTTGAGCCCGAGATTGATGAAATGATCGAGACGATCATGGATTCAGAAAGTCTTATCTATGATGATATGAAAAGTGAAGCCGATACGCCATTGTATAATGGAGCACGTATGTCTAGATTGAAAGCACTCCTGGTTCTTCTCAACATGCAGGCAAAGTTTGGATGGAGTGACACTAGCGTCACAGCGCTTTTCAGGTGATCTATTACAATTAGTTTACTTTAATAAAACTCTAAATGTATAATGATCTGATAGATTTTTTCACGACTGTATCGTATTTTTATGTTGTGTAGATTGCTTAAAGAGCACATACTACCAGTTGACAATGTGATGCCAAATTCCCGAGATGAAGCAAGAAAGATTTTGCGAAACTTGGGGATAGATTACAATTCTATCCACGCTTGTCCTAATGACTGCATTCTTTTCAGAGGGGAATACATAGACATGGAGAAGTGTCCGAAATGTGATTCCGAAAGATATCGAGTAGATCTCCTCGGGACAAAAATTCCACAAAAGGTTTTGCGACATTTTCCTCTTCTTCCTCGCATCAAGCATTTCTTCGAATGTAAGTCCATGGCCGCCCTAGCATCATGGCATGAGGAGAATAAATCTTCAGATGGTGTGCTACGAATTCCTGCAGATTGCGCAGCCTGGAAACATATAGATGGAACATGGTCGGATTTTTCCAGGGAAGCTCGAAATTTGCGCTTAGGCCTGGCTATGGATGACGTAAATCCATTTGGTCAAAGATCAACATCTTACAGTGTATGGCCTGTTGTCATCGTCAACTACAACATTCCCCCGTGGTTGACTACGAAGAAGGGGCACCTATGGCTAAGCTTGATTGTGCAAGGGCAATATAAAGTGGAGAATATGGATGTGTATCTTCGTCCACTATTGGAAGAGCTACAACAATTGTGGATTGGCATAGAGGTGGTGGATATGAGCCGACACACAAGACGACGGAATGCTTTGATCAGAGGCATTCTAATGTGGACTATGCATGACTATCCCGGGCTAACAGAATGCTCAGGTGATCTATTGACACTCCTCACTCAGACACTGTAAATCTTGTTTTTTCCCATAGTTGATCTATTATCATGTGTATACATGCAGGGCTTCAAACAAGCGGATACAGAGCATGTGTCACATGTGGAGCGTCTGATGGATCGATAAAACTCCCTAAAGCACCATGGATTTTCACAGGAGCCCAAGAACGCAAAGTAAAAGAGACCATTCGATCTTTGCGGACCCCCACTGGCGTAATGCACTCGCTCCGAACGTGTTTTACTAAAGAAGGAAAGCTTACCGGTTTGAAGTCACACGATTGGCATAAAATGTGTCAGGTACGTTCATAGTGGACTTTAATATCATTGCAGAAAATGTGGACTTTAATATCATTGCTGCACATACTTTACAGTTTATTTTACCGGTTGCCATTGAGGGATGTTTGTCTCTCGACATCCGTAACACAATCTACAAACTTGCAAAGCTGGTGCAATGGATCTCACAAAAGGAGATCAATGTAGACTCCATACCATTCGCCAAACTAAATGCTGCGGAGCTTGTGTGCATGTTTGAGAAACATTTTCCTACTACCATGCTAACCATTCAGGTGCATCTTCTTGTTCACATAGTTGATGAGGTGGAAATAGCTGGCACAGTTCATTCCAGATGGATGTTCTTCTTAGAACGTTTCATGAAAACGCTTAAGGGATATGTGCGTCAAAAGGCACGTCCGGAGGGTAGCATGGCAGAAGGTTGGTTGGTATCAGAGTCCCTAGTGTACATTGGAGAGTGGCTAGACGGATTTGATAAAGCCCGGGACGCGCTATGGCGAACCATAGATGATGAGCGCATATCTGGGATTGTCATGTGTAATCTCGGTGTTGAGAAGAAGATGACGGAAGATCTAGAGGCTAAAATCAACCGATTTTGCATGCTTCACAATCCAGTGATGCAAAAGTGGATTTCACAATATGAGGATGCAAAGCAAGAGCGACAAAGGGCACGAATCGCGTGGAGACGGGGAAGACGACCACCGATGCACTATCCGACGGTTCTGGAGAGCCTACCAACATTCATGAGCTTAAGATGGTTGCACAACCAATTGAAAAGCGCACAACAATGCGGTGACGAAGTGACTGAGGAAGAGTGGGAGTACTCTCGGGGTTGCGCGACCAAGGTAAGTTTGCAATGTACGACTAGCTAGTGACTTTATTTCTAAACGTTTGAACGGCCACTCATAATCTTTGTTCGTTGTAGTATAAGTCATACACAGCAGCATGGTGTAAAGGTCGACATTTTAGGGTGGAACGGATCGACAAAAAGAGTTTTATTCAAGATTGTGGAATCATGGCAAAATTTGAACAGTCTAGTCGACGACGTTCCTCTGATGCAGATCCTGTGGTGGCGGAACTCACTTACTTCGGCATGCTACAAGAGATTTTAAGGATCGATTACAGAGGATTTTTTGTCGACTTGTTCGACGTGCAATGGTTCAAGATAATCATGGAGGGTCGAACGCTACTGTGCGTAGAGGAGAGTCTGGTTTTCTTGAGGTGGATTCTACTAAGAAATGGACTGACCTAAGAGACACTTTCATACTACCCGAGCATTGTGAACAAGTAAGTATGTAAATAGTTAACATCCCCCTTTTACAAGTTATGTGCTTGAAAGCTCTCATGTAAGTTATGTGGCTCTGACAGGTAATATTTCATCCTACAAAGTCTACATCAAACTGGTGGTACGTCATAGAGGTAGCCCCTCGTAGTGCAAGGACGTATGAAGGCTACCATGTGCCAATCACAACGGCATCAATGGAGGAGATTAGAGAAGATGCTCAATCAGAAGCCACTGCGGTGGTGCCAGATGAGCATCAAGATGCTACTACTCTATATGGGGTGCATGCAGAGGAGCTACAAAATGAAACAGAGGATATGTGTTTAAACGGAGAGCTCTATATAGATATAGGAAGTTATGCTGAGTTATGCGAGGATGAGAGAGAGATCTCTTAAAGCCACAAATATTGTATTTGAACAATTTTTCTCCGTGTTGTAAAAGCTCTGGATCTCTAAGTACCTTCCATGGTGTATAACGCTCTTTTCTACTCGCGCTCACATCTTTTGATTGAAAATTTTGAGTTTTCGACTTGCCTCTTCTATCACTCAATTCATTGCGTCATTGTATTTATATGCCTCATTACGTCATTGTATTTAATGGTCTTTGCGTCATTGTCTACTCTATTCATTCAATATTAAGTTTAAATATTCGTGTGTTTAATGCAGGTATGGATGATGAGGAGTTTCTTTCTTCTTTGTCACCGCAGCAGAGACAGTGGTACGTGGAGCGTCATCGCTCTGCCGCATCATCGCGCGTTCCTGCTCCATCCGCATCTCCCTCTCTTTTGGAGCATTCGACGCGCTCTGAAGCTTCGGCGTCGACGAGACGAGCTTCACACTCGTCTAGACACCGGCGCTCTAGTGGTGGCGGTTGTTGTGGGGATTCCGCCGCCGATGCCTCCACACCGCCTCGTGTTCGACGAGGCTCTTTACCCTCCCCTTCTTTGCCCGCCCCCACACCAGCCACAACATCGCCATCTACACCAGGTTTTGCGCGGCTGACTGTTCCTAGCAGCTACACACCTCCACCTACTCCGCCAGGAGCCATCCCACTCGACACTCCTCGCTTCGGGGCCCAAACGCCGGTGGAGACACCTGACGTCCGTACCCCCATCGACACGCCGCTAGAGACCCCTGTCGGGACACCCAGGTTCACGCGTCACCGGCCAGAGGGCTTGCCTTACTCCGTCGACTTCAACGGCGGCATCATCATGGATGATGACGGCAAGAAGGTGATCTCGCGCATGCGTGTTCTTTGCTCTCAGCTGTTTAGACACTACATACTAAACAAATGGAGTGAAGTACCAAGTGATTTAAAAAACAGAGTCATTAGCATACTTCATGATGAGTTTCTCGTTCCAACACGGGATCAGTGCTTCAATGAAGACCTGATGAAGATTCGAATGCGCGAATACTGCAAACACAAGCGTTCCGAAGTGCAAAAAGCAATCAAGCATGGGTGGAACAGGCCAGATTGGCTGGCCAAAGAAGATTGGAAGAATGCGAAGAAAGCAGCGCGCGAGAATCCCGACAAGTGGAAGCAACAAAAGGATGCAGCCAGAGCGCGAGTAGAGGCAGGGAGCTCGCACCACTTGGGGAGCGGTGGATGGGCATCATTTGAGGCCGATTTTGTAAGTGTTTTTGCATTGCTCTTTATGTTCGATAGTTTAGGGTTTATGAGTTTTTTAATTCTAACATAATGAAATCTTTGTATGTTTTGACAGTGGTCGATGACAGGACGTGATCCCACACCGTACGAGCGCGAGTACGCAGGCAGGAAGGGCTTAAATGCCCTAATGGACATTCTCAGTTCTCGCGGCGGCATGGTTAGTATTAGGGTTTACTCTTTTCTATTTTTTGTATTGTTTTATAAATGTCGTTATATGTTTATACTTACTGAAAGCTGTCTTATTGTCTTTTTTTGCAGAATCTGACAGATACGTCGCTTGGACGCGATGAGACGTCTGACTAGACGACGTCAGTTTAGCCGTAGCTAGATAGCATTAGTTTAGGGTTTCTCATAGCTTATGTATCATGAGACGGATTTTATACGTCTTTTTGAACCATGTATATTATTACATTTGTCACCGCAGTTCATTTTGCCAATCAATTCTTTATGCCTATGATGTTGTACACTTGTCATTTTTACATTTGCCAATCAATTCATTTTGCCTATGATGTGTACAATTGTCAATTTTACGCTTGTCAATTTTGCAAACAATGCGTCTTGTGGGTGACTATTTTGGGTCTATTATCTACCCTTGCACTATTTTTAAAAAGTGAATCAAGTACAATATGGTTGATGGGTGGCAGGGCATTCAATGCCCTGTCACCAAAAAAAATTTCTCTCGGGCGTCGCTATAACCGTCGCTATTTATGGCTCTGGAGCGTCGCTATAAGCGCCGCTATAGACTTCTGTGTAAACATCGCTATGAGCGTCGCTATGAGCGTCGCTATGAGCATCTCTATATAGCGACGCTATTAGCGACGCCTAGGGTTATAAAAACCCAATGTATTTCCGTCGCTAAAAGCGTCACAAGAGCACACACCCTCTTGTAGTGTAGTAAGAGAAGCATGCTTTGTGGTATCTATCTAGACAATTGTACAAGCTCAAAATTAGGGCTTTTGGAATCTTGTACATGTTTTTGGTGTGTATCATTAAAAGAGACTCAAAATCTTAAGCCAATTTTTTGTGAGATTATAGATCTTTTTGGTCGTGTATAATATTTTGATGTCTTTGTTTTGGATTAATTTTTTGTGTCATTAGAAAAGTCTCTAACTCTAAAATCAAAAAGCTTGCAACATTGGGTTTGATTGCAAAAGCTCAAAATTGAAAGCTCACAAATAAAACGCACTCTATGGGAGGGGGCAAGACTTATATGTAGGGGATGAGAGAGAAACACACACACACACACACACACACACACACACTTGCAAACTCCATTTACATAAAGGGCATAGTGGACACATGTCAGCTCCCTAGCCCAGTTACCCCCAAGATGCATTCAGATCCTATTGGATGGCCATAGAGGTGGACCAATGAGAATTAGGCTAGAGCAAATTTAGTTTAATTCATTTAAAAACACTTGATAAAAGAACCAATAGAAATTAAGCTCTCTAGAAGACTATTGGACGGTACGTCTCCCAAGGGGTCCAATGAGCATTCAACAGCCCAATGGCTTGCCTGATTCCAATTGGCCAGAAGACTAAGGGATCCAATGAGAGTTTAGCTGCATTATTAAATACCTAAAGCTCTCACAAATGGGGAAAGGGGGACACATGTCACAAGGCTATCACTTATGCTTCTTAATTGTCATTGGCTAAGCTTTGCAGGGGCCAATAGGATGCCATCATGAGCAAATAGCAAGAGGGGTCAACCAAGAGAGAGAGGGGGACTGATTTTTGCAAGGCATTATCACACACACACACATACACACACACACACACACACACACACACCACGGGGTGTTCACTAGTAGTAATAGGGGTACGTCACCTACGTGAAACAAAATTTCCTCTTTAACCCCTACATACGGGACCCTCCTATGTAAAATATATCCTTTTGGCCTTAGAAAACCCCCCTATTGTACACTCATGTGACACCATACGATAACCCTTGGTGAATATTCTGTGACTCACACAATCTCATATGTGAAGTAAAGAAGACTATCTCCTTCTCAACCTTTAATGGAAAGCTCATCATCTACTCCAAGCTTGTGAGAAGGGAGGTCTACACCAACAACTCTTGGCTTTGTGATACAAATCCAACCAAGAGACAAGCTTCAATGCATGCTCATCTCCTCTACCATGCTAATTACTAAGCTATGCTAAGCTATGCTAAGCTATTAAGAGTGATTATGTGAGGAGACATACTTCTTTCTCATAAGAATACTCCTTCTTCCTCTCGATCTACTCTCATACCCCGCTAGCTCTCACCATCTTCGAAGGTGTGTGAGGTATTGGGTCTGAGAACGTGAGGGAATTGATGTTGTGTTTTCAAGTGTAAGCTTGGTGCTTGAAGTTCCATCTTCATTGCACCAGCAAGTTATTGAAGGAACACAAAGTATTTTATTGTAAAATGTCTCCCTTGATGGGGGAAACCTATAATACAAAGCCTTTTGGAGGGGGGACCGGCTCCATGTAAATTCGGTCCTCAAGTGTTGTCAATAGCTTAATTTCTCTCTCTTTTTGAAGTATTGTCATGCCTATCTAACTAGGTGTTATGCTTTTGTTGCTCTCTCCATACAAGCACTCTTGCTTATGCTCATTAGGAATCTAGTCTTAATGTGAAATGCTCACTATGTCTATGTTATTTTCAGAGCTGCAGACAAGTTACTAGACCATTATATGTTACATGATTAAATTGGCAAGTTTTGGCTCTTGCATGTGTATCTATATATGGACATGCGCATGCGTGTACTGGCTTGAATAGGAGTGTGAGAACAAGAAAGAGAAGAGAAAAGGAAGGTTTTTGACATAGAGTAAAACCCCTAGTTTATGGACCCCTACTGTAGGAGCGAACACATTTTTTGTAATCATCACTATTTTCAGCAAGGAGGGGTGCAAGCGATAGTGCTACATTGTAGCTACCTATAGTGAATGTGATTTTGCTTATGAGAGTCCACACGGGGGGATCGTTAGCAAGCTCGGTCTCTTGATTATCAAAACGAGAGTTCCATACGTGTGACAAAGTTACTAGCAAGGATTGAACCTTAATCAAAAGAAGTAGAATTTACCACAATTGGGATAACCGTTAGACTTCACGCATGGAGACGACAATGAAGTGGGACCTTTTCATCTTATATTTTAAGCAAGAACATATCCCCAAATAGAAACCCATTTCATTATTGGTCTTTTAAGCTAAGTACAAACATCTCACGGAGACTACTTGTATCTATTGGGAGTCTTTGAGTTTGAGAGAGTTTGAGAGAGAGAGAGAGAGAGACAGTCAAGTTATGGCCACAATTTAATTGCAATCGACAATGCGTAAATTTCAAGGATGTCTTCACATATTAATGTTTTTTTTTTGGCAATACCCACACATCTCGTGGGCGATCAACCAGGTGACGGAGGACGAGTACTCAACCAATCAAGCTAGCTGCCATCGGCATTTGCACATATAATGTTATTCAAATGTCCGAGACCTTAGAGAATAAGTGAATCCCACCTAGAAATTAGTACGTGAGAGACTGATTTATATTGAGGACATCTTGTCATGCACATTTTTGCATCTTGATTTCCTCCCAATGAAGCAAGTTTAGGCTAGCTTCCATACACCCAGGCACAGTACAAAACTCTAGTATAATTAGTGACGGAGCCTCTTTTAGGCAGAGCTAACAAGCAGACACAGATGTAGTCACCTCACTAAGGTTCGCCTCTTGCAAGCAAGAGGTAGGCACGGTGCTAGTTCCGGCTCTTCCTGCATGCATGTAGAAATCAAGAAGCTCCTGAAGCTCCGATGGGTCTTCAAACAGGTGCCCCATGTCCTCATTCTCCACCATCCAAAGCAAATGTTCAAACAGAACGACCTCGCATGCCGGTATCGAAAGCCCGCCCTGTTGATTGAGCCCAAATTCCTCTTCCGTCCGCTCCAAAAGCCCCCTCAGCAGCGGATGATTGATGTGCTCTGTGCGAATTTCGAAGCGCCTCCGCTCTCGGCCGACATAAATTGCCAAGAAGCCCACAGGCGGAAGCTGGTCATGGTGTGCTTCAACACTGCCACTATTGCCCTCACATGAAGTTATTGAGGACGATGATGATGTGGATGACCGACCGCATGAGCTCGAACCTCGTCGGAGCTTGCGACCTGCACGCGGGGACATGACCTGGAGGGTGCGGTCAATGTTGTTTGCCGCTTGGCGACGCCATTGAAGAACCATATTCCGCAGGCGTACGACCTGATGCAGGCCCATTTTTGACACCTTTGGAGATAGGGAAGCGAGGTCATGAGCAGAGGCATTGGTGGAAGAGAGATCGTCTACATTTTTCATAGCTTCGTAACAGTGAGGGCCGAGACCGGAGTCGAAACTGCCCATGGCAAGCAGTAGCGCAAACTGTGCGTGCGTGTGTGTGTGTGTGTGAGTGAGAGAGAGAGAGATCAGACCAGAGCGCGCAAGCTGCAGGGAAACCTAGACATGGATGTGAGGTTGGCAATGCGAGTGGCCACGGCTTTTAAGAAGAAAAAGCGGGCGCCTTTCTCTCGCGACCTCGTGCTACGATGGCGAGAGAGCAGGAACATGCACATACTGTACAGATTGATTGATTGGTAGAGTAGATGCCACCATGGCCATATTGTCGGAGGATGAGGGATCAGGTAGCGCGTCCGTTTCATCAACTTTCGGAATCCAAATTTACTAAAACTAGTCCCCCCTACAGCGCGCACTGTACACAAGGTAAGCCATGTCTTCGAGCCAGTTCACATGGACCAGCGATTGTGATCTTGTCCACAGCCACTAACCGGCAACCATTGGGTTCACATGGCCAGAACTCCTAATATTAGTGAACGTATTTAAAAAGGTGTCGGAGAGCGTGGAAAAACAATGGCAAGCTTTGTCGTTTTCAACGGTTTTGAACGCGCTCCACCTCCTCACCTAGAAGCAGCTAAATAAACTCTTACCTAGTTGCGAGTTTATTTTCAGCAACTTCTCACGAGAACTAAAAGAATTCGCAACTAGTTGGCAACCATTAGCGAACCCTATGTCGATGTAAAATGTCTCTGTCTCTTTTAACTTTAAACAACGATTCTAAAAATCCCTCCAATTTCTAGATTTCAACAAAATCACAATGTATTTTTGTGAGGACTTTAACACTACAAGGGGCCACTTGGTTATCGACGCCTTTTTTTCGACTCAATGGCGGGCATCAGAATAATTGTTGAGAAAGATGGAGGTACACACTCCTCAATTCAAAATTCAAATTAAACTTTTCGTCGCATATACCAACACCTACATCGATGCATATATTGACGCTTGTATCGACTCATATATCGACGTAGATCTTATCGACGTGTATATCGACGTAAATATGAGCACTTATAGAGACACATGTATCGATGACCTGCTATTTTACAGTACCCAAGAGCTCATTTCTTGCATTTGGGTGAAAGCATGTTAACCTGTCATGCTTTTTCATGTCCTTGACAATGCTAACTAGCACAATTTTGACATATGCTAACTAGTACAATAACTTGAGCTACATCTCCAAGATCTATGACATATGATATATCAATAGAAAGCACTTGAAACAAGGAATCCAAATGTACAACCTTCGACAAATTTTGATATTATTTGTAAAAAATTTACCGAACGCCCAACTTTTCAAAGATGTGCTAACTTGAAATTGCTAAATAGCACAAAAAGCACGACAGGTTAACATGCTTTCACCCATTTTCTCTCTTCTCCACCGTCTCCATAGCTCCTCTTCACCTCCTCCTCCCAGGCCACCTTTCATACTTTCATGGAGTTGCCTCTGCTTATCCTAATCTACGCTTCCACACATCTATACTATATATGAAGCAACTTAAATTTTTTAAGGAAGGAGAGACCCTCCATGTGTCATTTACTACTTCATTTAAGGGAAAACCTTATAGAATCTCTCATTTCTTTGAAGTTTGAAATGTTGGAATCACTAAACCTTTTTTACCTTTCAAGTATTTTCATACTTTCATTTTGCTTTTGAAAGCCAAGTGAAGGGTGGCTCAACTTTGATTTTGGAAAGCCAATGACCATAAAAGTTTAGAACTTAAGAAATTGTTCGTATGTACGCTACTAAAATTTTATCGATTTACGTCAAGACGATCCTAAAATTTGGCTAGGATTTTATAATTAATACATTAAACCCTGACTTTCATCAAATAGTGGTTTCAAATAGCCCAAAAATGGAAAGGCATGTGTGTGTGTGTGTGTGTGTGTGTGTGTGTGAGAGAGAGAGAGAGAGAGAGAGAGAGAGAGAGAGAGGTCTCAAAGAGAGTGTTAAATTTTTTTTCTTGATCGAAATAATTTTAAAGTAAATCTATACATATAAAAATGGAGCTTGAATTTTCAAGCAAGGAGAGGCCTCCCACATGTCATCCACTGTAACTTGCACAACCATTGTCAAGAAGTGTGCAGTGCGACTAGGAAAGCGTCGGGCCTCTGACTGTAAGGATTTGTAGCAAATTCAAGCAAGGCGTTGATGATTTGAATCCAAATACACACTAAAAAAGAACAAAACTTCATCCATGAAAGATCAACTTTGAAAAAGGACCAGTACTAACTCAAACTCTTATGTGTGTGAAAATTAGGTGTAGCCTCGCTCTCAATTCCACAGATGCAGTGCTCATTGGACCTGTTAAAAATCCTAAATTGACGCTTCGATTTCTCGTCGTGACCATTTCATGGAAGCTTCAGTACTTCATTGGAGAAGCCCAAGTAGTTATTTGAAGAGGCCTCACAACCTCGAACATGTAATGGAAGTAGCATGGGACTACACTAGCACCCGCTGTTGGAATGGCTGTATCTCCTTGCTTATATGCCCAAATGAGCTCATTCTTAATTTGTGGAAAAATCCCATTGGGATCAAATTTCATGTTGAACATAATTTTTCCACTTGGTAAGCACTTTGGACACGTCTTTTATGCTCGCGTACAAAACCTGCTATTTTTTGTCAACATCATCTGCATTGAACTTTCTAGGCAAAAGTAGCGTGCCACTTCAAAACACTTGACATTTGTACATTCCTAAAGAAAATAATGCATCCTTTAATGTGGTAGAATATGCAACAATTCCACGTCCCTGGCCTCGCCTACCTGGCAAGGTATGTACATGCCTGCAACCATGGCATCCATTTTCGCATATATCACACTATATACATTGTAGCATTTGGTCCCACACATCAAAAACATTAAGAGTGAGGTAGATATTTTTATTTTCACATTATGCACGTACCATGGCACAACATTCACCCCCTCTAAACTTGCACATCCTCCGGCATGTGCCACACATATCTTTTTGCAGCAGGTTCAGTCTTTATTTAAGTCAACATACATGTAGATTTCGTCATCGCTTGCAACAAAATCTAACGCATCATGTCATAAAAAATAATATCTAATTCTCCTAAATGATTTTCTCATGTTAAATTGATCATTTAATATGGAGAAATACCAGGGGAGAAAAAGCTAGAATATTGGTTAAGCTGGCAGACGGAATACAGTACGGATCCAAAAAAGGAGGAAGAATAGGGATCCAAAGGGGGGACCATCTGCAAAAGAGCAATGGGCTTCAAAGACCCTAAGGTTCAACCCATTAAGATGCTAAGGTTCCAAAATTCAAAGGTTATGTCCAATGGTACAACCCTAGGGAAAATTGGATGCTCTGTTGTTAGAAGCGGCTAACACAGGCTACATCGAATATGCATCAAGCGGGAGATATCTATGGTTGTGCATAATATTTCAACTCACTTTGTATAAGTCTTGGGTTCACTTGGAGTTACAAAGTTGTATTTGGTATTTTGAGGGCTCAAACTTAAACCCATAGTAGAAGAGATTGTGGTGAAAGCCTTTAAAGTGAAGCCTTTATGCAAGGAGGCTTCATTCTTGAGTATCCACTATTGAAGATCCACTTCTCTCTTGAGTGTTCACTCCATGGCCTAGCCTTGAGCTTAATGTCTATACATGAGAGGCTAGTGCTAACCATTGTAATTAGAGTAAGCTCTTCTTGATTAATCTAATTCTTATTTTCTCATTAGTCTACTTCTTCTCTATATTTCATCTTGTCATGAAGTAGTATTACACTTTCAAAATTCTAGATTTGAGAGATGTATGTACTTCTTGCTATTAACCACTCCTAGTCTTCCATAAGCATTCGATTTGTGAGATTTAGCATCACTAATTAGGTTGATTAAGTTGGGTCTTAATCTTGTAATTAGTGTGTGTGCTCGATTGTTTGCTTTTGTATAGATAGGTTTTATGAAGCTCTAGCACCATTCACCTCGTGTGTGTAGCCATTGATGAAGTGCCGTGATTGATATCTGGTAATTAGTGTGTGCTTATCATTAGTGTGCTTGGGGTTTCCAGTCTATGGTAAGTCGGACTTTGGTGGACTTGATGTGTGTAGGAGTTGATTGATTAGTGATTAGAGTAGGTTTAGAGTTAGTCTTGCCATGGCTAATCTCTACTTGCATTGGAGAGGTGGTCTCTATTCCTATTCATCCGACGCTCGTGCTTCCATGCCCTAGCTGGGTTGCCGATCCACGGATTTGATAATTTTATGTGGGTTTCGATTAGGTCGTGCTACAACGCCTCCCTACATTTGGAGCCGTTTTCGGGATCAATAACCTAAGCTAGTAAGTTTAGGATGTGTAGAATAGAGTAATTTCACTACTAATTTTGTTGGTTTTTGAGTGTGTATAACTCAATTTTGGTATGATTTAATGATGTTTGTGCAAGAAATTGATGCTAATGTTGAGTTATGAATACCCCAAATCTCCAATTTCACTAATTTCATGCTAACCCTTACTAATTTTGCTTCTTTCCATGCTAGTTTTACTAATTTCATGCTACTTTTTACTAATTTTGACTAACCTTGCTAACCTTACCGCTAACAATTGAAATATAATGTATGAGTAATCTCCTTTTAAGAGGTGGAATCATCACTCTAATCAAGTTAATTGTGCTAATTTATGCCTAATTTGATGATTTGAGTGTTTAAATTTTGACCTACAAATGGTCAATTTTGGAGCCAATTTGATGGTGCACACACTTGTGTGTGCAATGATGCGTCTTCACGTGGAGCAAAGGAATAGCTTGGAGTGTAATTATGATGTAAGTGCACTCACTTGCTCATATCACTTCTTGATTGATTAATGTGATTCAATGTGCTAATTATTTGCTAAAATTAGGTGTGTTATGCAAGCTAATGCTTAATTCTCATTAAGAATTCATCTGTGTGCATAAAAATCATTGTGTGTATGCATGCACCAAAGAGGGAAAAAAACTGTCAAAAATTTCAAGTTTGTGTGCACCTAATCTTGAATGTGTGCATGCATATAAAGTGATGGAATTGATGATACATGAGTATGAAATCATGTAAATGATGAGTATGTTAGGTTAATTCAATCATTGGATAAGCCTAATTGCCCAAAATTTGAGCAAAAATTAAGTGTGTGTGCCCATGACCACTTGATTTTCAATGATTGATGGTCAATTGGGATACCTAAATGGTTTTTGATTGTGAAATGTTCATGAAAAGTATATGCAATCATTAGGTTTAAGCTTATATGCATTGCCAATTGAACCAAATTTGATTTTTTGTGCTTAATTTTTGAGTGTGTGCATTGCTTGATTGCATCAAAATAGTGTTAATTTTTTAAAAATTGAACATGCATGCATTCAATCATGCTTAATCGAGCTTGCAATTTGTGCATTGCAATGTGAAATTGATCAGTGAATTGCATATAATTTTGGCCTAAATTTGGATGTGTATGCCTACTCAATGGCATGTGCAATCCGATGCTTGAATGAATAATTGGGAGCAATTACCAATAATGATGATTAAAAGACCTAAAATGGTTGGTTTTCTATGTGTATAATTGATTTGGGATGATTCGATTGATACACAATTGAAAATGATTTTACGTATTACCATTGTCATGTATGTCTATATGATTGGATATGGTAATAATTTCTTAATTTGTCTGTCCATGAGTTTTCATAATCACGAGTGTGAAGCTTTGTAAAAACCAAAATGACAAGACTCATTGGGCTTGAATGATTTGGGATAATGAAATTGAGCAACCCAAGTTGCAATGATGATAATTGGGAATAGTTCTGTAAATGGTGCACTACATTGTGAATGTGCAATGATCTATAGTGTATAATACACATCAATTACAAATGTTTTACCCATTTTGATAATTAATGGATCAATTTTTGATGTTTTTCATACCAGATGACTTGAAGAATGGGATCAATCAAGACCAAAATGTGGGTACTTTTATAAGCTTGTAGCCAAATTTTAAAATCAATTGAGGATTGAACTTGATTTTGAACACTCACATTCTTGTGATTCTCTCTCGTATTGGTCATGGCGTTATGAATTCAATCATACCTTATCCGTTTATGATATGTAATTTTGGACCCATGATGTGTTCCTTGCCTTGGGTTCAAATTCGCCACATACACCATCTCACCTGAGAACAAACTCCTATTGAAAATTTTGTTCAAAAAATAAATAAGTAAAGAACCTTTGCCCACTTGCTGTTTGGCTTGACTCACACACACTCGTTTTTCCAGTCTGGCAGCTTCGGCACTCACACACACCGGATTTGGCTTGGCTTTATTCATTTACACACACACACACACACACACACACACACACACAACAGCTACTGGCCGCCACTTGCTTGGCTTAGAGCGCAACACGACACACTCACACACCGACTCATTGGCCAGGCTTGGCTTCTAGCCTTAAACACCCATAGGAGTTCTGTTCATGCCCGCATTACACGCCCCCCCAGATCTCACTAAGTCGCACCTACCGCTAGTCTTCATGGCACCCACACACACTACTGTTCTGTTGCCTGGGCGCTCACCGCTACCACACACACACGTGTCTGCTGCTCGGCTGCAGTTTTCACCACACAGCCCGCCTATGCAGCCTTTGACCCGTGTCACACACACACATAGGTGCCCTAGCGAGTCTTTGCACCCCACACACTCACTCCTTGTCCCTACTCGCGAGTCGCGATGCCTTTCTCTGCACGATACCGCATCAGGAAAGGTATTTTAAAAAAATAAAAAAATAAAAATTAATTAAGAAAAAAAGGGGGGCTTATATAGTGGTGGTTCTCACCTCTTCACCTTGTCACAAACAAGCCATAGTTCACACATTGCTTTTAGAAGGAAAAAGCTTTGAAAGTGTGGAGTATGGTGTGAATTTTGAAAACCCTTCTCATGATTGAATTCATTGAAGGGCATGCTTTCTATAGACTTGGGAACATAGTTCTAATCTTTAAGGCATATCTTTCCATGCATTGTATGCTAAAACTACTCCAAGAGAGCCTGGAAAATCAATGTTATTGTGATGATTCTTGACATTTTTTGAAGGGTTATTGATCTACGGTGATCGAAATCAACTAGCCAACCGAGGGAGCTAGCATTTACTTTCACTCTCTTTTTCATTGCTATAAATGTCATATGAAAGCAATAATGTGGGTATTAATTACGTTCATTGTGATTATTTTGGCCATGCATTCATCTAGTGCTTGGCTCGCTTGCAAAGGCTCATTGCCAAAATGAAAATTCTTCTTCATTGCATGTGGGATCCATCTTCATCTACGTACATTGACAATATATTGATCCTTGGTCGAGAGTGTGAGTAAAAAATTGAACTTGGCTTGCTACATTTTTAGTGCATGATTCAAATGAAAAAAATCACGGCAAGTACTAACCATTGACGATGACATGTACCAAGCGAACAGGTGTAGTAAACAGGGTTTACCTTCCCTTATTCGCCTGGTACTAACTACACAAAATACAAGTGCACAGAAGGGTAGTAAGTAGCATACCTCTTCACTGTGTGTAGAGTTTCGCATCACTGAAGCACTGCAGAACAAGAGTAAGAGAAGGAGAATGCGAAAGAGTCAAAGGTGATGGAGTTTGCTTACCGCGTAGCGTCGATGGGGGTAGAGTTAATTAGAATGATGCGCAGTAGAGGACGTGAAAAGAGGCAGAATAGTTGAAACTTGAGATGTTTTGCGGGGGTAATGCCTCAACTTAGAATGCTTACCTCGGGGAGGGTGACAACTTCACTTATGCGCGAGATTGCGGTTGGTAAATCGTATTGCATGGGAATCTGAGACCATTTAATACTGGTTGTCCTTGAGAGCGCAGCCCCCGTGCCTTTTTTAGTGACCGTTTAGGGTCAGACAGACAGCAATCGCCCTTGCAGTCGCCATCTCCATCTCCATCTCCGAGTGGAACAAACAGATCGCCGTTGCCTTTGCCTTTTCTGTGCCCTTCTCCTTGGCCAGCTCTTGTGATCCTGTGTTTAGAGTCAGAAGCCGATCGCCCTTGCATTCGCCATCTCCATCTCCAAGTAGAACAAACAGATCGCCATCACCTTTGCATTTTATGCACTCTTCCCCTTGGCCAGCTCTCGTGATCCTGCGTTGAGTGACCTCCACTGGGTCGAGTCCTTTGCTGCCGCGTCCCCATTGCCATCGCCCCCCTCTTGTTCTTGCTGTCGGTGGCCTGCGACATCACCATCCAACTCGGTGCCATTGGATATTGCAGAGACAGGTTCTTTATCTCTGCCTCTCCCCTTCCTGTGTGCTGTTAACTGTGTGCGCACCGAAGCCACTGCGTTAGGGTAAAAACGCATGCATGGTTGGAATAATTACTCCTTATGTGACCGTGCCTGAGTTTGGGCATAGTGAGTGAGTAGGCCTATAAATCTATCACCCTTAACATAATATGCTCTGTTCTTATCCACCTGTTCCGAATGCTTAGGTCACAAGATAGAACCAAGCAAATAGGGCCCTTCGGAGATTCTTGGGGACCCTACTCGCTTGGTTCTGACTCAACTAACGTCACCTCTTATGACATTAGCGCACGGGACAGAACCAAGCGAATAGGGCCCTTCGGTGATTCTTGGGGCCCCTACTCGCTTGGTTCTGACTCAGCTAACGTCACCTCTTATGACATTAGCGCACGGGACAGAACCAAGCGAATAGGGTCCTTTGGAAATTCTTGGGGCCCTACTCGCTTGGTTCTGACTCAACTAACGTCACCTCTTATGACATTAGCGCACGGGACAAAACCAAGCAAAAAAGGACATTGAGGGGTACTCGAGGCTCAACATTCGCTTGGTTATGACACCAAATAGTTTTGGCTTGCTTTTTCTTTCAGTCATGGGGATCATAGTCCTAGAGACAGATGTGAGTGAGGATACATGTGAAGAAAAACTATTCACATTCTTATATAATGCCCGTGCTCATCACCGTGCACCAGAACTATCAGGAATGTTCAATGCAGAGTTTCTATACAGAGGATTACAGATTGCTCCTTTGAGTACCTACAAAACCATTTGCAATAGTATGAGGTAGTCACTTGTGACAATTCCATGACAGTTGATGGCATGAGATATGTGCACCCTGCCGACCTTAACCCTGGCAAGAGTGCTTCAAGGAGATTGAATCGCTGTCTAGAAAAGTGTCCCTCCAATGCACTGCTTGTACAAGACAGGTGTATGAAGCACTTCAAAAAGTTTCGCTTATTGGAATTCTACCATGGGTTTGCCTGTTACTTATACTTGCAGACGGATGGTGAGTCAGAGACTTCGCAGTCAACAACTTTCGGTAGTTTTCCATTGGCGCCGGAGGAAGAGGTAGAGGATGTGGAGGTGCAATTCAACCCAGAAGAAGAGCGGGTAGAGGTAGTAAAGGAAACATTTGATGCGGGCTTACCTCTTGTTTCTCTTGCGGATGCAACAATAGGGTGCAAGCAATAAATCCCAAGTAAGGAAGTGAATTTGCCTCTGAATTGTGCTCCCAGCTTTGCTATGGTGGGCGACACCCACTATGTTCAGCTCACAGATATCATGCATGAGCTCAATAGACAGGAGGACTACTGCCTAGAGGAAATTGTGAATTTTTGTGAGGCAGACATGGGGTTTGTGGACGATGATGGAGTGGACCAACATCTTATTGCTGACACAGCTCTCCGTGACTCACAGTTCACTTCAGGGTGGAAACAACTGATCAATGATACGTTCAATGAAGCGAAGTCCGGAGAGGCCAATTTGCCAACAGATGAGCAGTTTGAATCGACAAAAAAACAACTCGGCTTGGAAAACATGGGTAGCCACGTGGCACCCAAAGATCAGGTAATGAATAGTCAGTCTATTCACTTGTGGGGGAGGTCGATGCTGGAAATGGAGGAGAATCAGATGGTAACTTTTGTCGTGCATTCAGATGGTATTAGAGATGGCCCAGTGATAAAATATCATGATCATTTTTTTTTGCTGCCAGGTGCTAGTGTATGACGATAGTTTCCTTAGAAGAGTGGGAGGCTCACGGCAAGGGCTTGTCACTGGAGTCCAAGGCAAGGATGCGGCGTTGTCTCACTACATCGGGCGTTTCAACCACAAAAAGGTTTGTAGAAACAATTCAAGTACTTGGTAATTGCACTCATCTCACTTACGGCCCATAAATTCATTGCAATTTTTATGTAGATCATAATATACCACAAGGAATACTCCGATGACAATGCAAAGTTCCACCTGTTTGCAATGAAAGTTATTACAAGATTGTGTGGTGGGCACCCCCTCCCACTAAACACAGAAAGACTAATTCTGATTGAGAAACAGTTTTCTCTACGCGTATTTGGCATTGGGTATGGGTGCCAAGCAGTCAAATCTCCCTATTTCATGTCCTACACAGCTCAGGCTCTCGCTGCAGGGGTTGAAGACCCGGAAAGCTTAGATCCATACAACAAGCGGCTGTTTCTGAGGGAAAGAAGACGCCTGATGCCCGTGGGGATGCTGCAATCAACAGAGGAACAAGCTCATCTACAGAGCTTGCACATCGAAGAGGTACAAAGTGAGGAAGAAGGAGGTGCATCGAAGAGGATAAAAACGATGGGCTCAGGTCCATCTTCTCCCACTCCTGACTCGTGACCGGTGCCACCTCGCATGGCGCTCCGTCGCATTTGAAGCTCCCCAAGCCATCTGTTTCTTCTCTTTGCGGATGTGTTGTAAAGACCGTGTAATTTCTGAACTCTTAAGAAGTTCCTTCTGCCTTGCTCTATGAATTAGTCGTCTATAAGTCCATTGGTGTAACTCTAATAGGCTATTGGCCTTTTCTTTTCCTCCCCCATATCGAGTGTGCTTAAAATAACCTGTTCTTGCCATGTAGTGCGTTTTTTCCATGCCTTGTGTGGACCATATTGATAGTGAGCTGTATGTCTTGGAAAAATATGGACCATGGTTGAACAGTATATGCTGCATTGAAATAAAACAAAATGGTCAATAGAGTAAAATTTAAAATTTTGTTTTGTAAACGTAGAATGCCAACCCACCATGTAATGTGTGATATGTTGCCCACCCCACCATGTAAGGTAAGACTTTTCCCAATCCAGCAAGGCTGCTTGAAATGATGTGAGCTTACTTTGGTCCCAAGAATGCTGCTCAACGTAATGGAAAATTTTATCTAGTGATTTCCACACGTTTGCCTTGTGATTCTGGATTGCCCCACCACCAGCATTGTCTTTAACAACTTTATGTAACTGTTTCCATTTGTTGAATAAGTTTCTCCTTTCTTCTCTATCTAAATCTTTGAGGCTAAACCCAAGAAACCCTTTTTCCTTCACTCCGCCTATCGATGCTTTCCTCGGTACCTTGTACCGACTTTGAGACATCTTAGGGTCCTCTTCGATTTTGACATTGCCTCCATGAAAACCAATGACTGAGAGCACTCCCTCTAATGCTTTGATCACTCTTTTCGACTCATTCTCTGGCTTTAATGTCCATGCAAAACATATGTACAAATGAACCACCTTTTCAATTATTCGACAGAGTGCATGAAGTGTACAGATGTGAACTCTACTTAGAGGAATATCAAGCACTGGTTTAAAAGTTTTATCTTGAAGAGGTCTGTTGGGAGCTCTAATCCATTGCACACTCTCAAGTGATTGTGCATCAGCCATGCAATATAAGCATGGATTTTCCACAGCTGCTCCATGTGTTATGTTGTACATACACTTAACACTAGAATGGTAACAGGACACTTTTATGTCCTTAGACACTTTTGTGTCCTGTTAAGTGACCATTTTGCTTGAATTATTTGAAGAGTATGAAAATGAATTTCTAGGTGCTATATATCCACAAAGTTGCCTTATGAGCTGAAAAAAACTTAGCATTTTTTTTTGAGTATCGATCTCACCATTAACCTTACTCTTGCGCAACATTTTTGAACCTCAACTGTGTGAAAAAATGGGTCCTGTTTTTGGCTTTTTTTCAACTTTTGGCAACTATACCACTCTAAACTTCATGTTTGTGAGGTTTAGATGGCTAGAGGTTAGGCCTTCATAGTTCTCAACATGTTTTGATGCTTGTAGGGAGAGCTAAGTGTTAAAATTGAAAGTTATGACCAATTTACAAGAATTGCATAATCCTATTTTTTGGCCAAAATTAGCACTTTTATTTTTTTTTTGGTGGCTTTCTTGATATCCAAATTCAATTTTGATTGTGTAAGTGTAATGTATAACATAAAGCTAATCTTCCTTGAGTTTTGGGGGACCTAATATGCTATATAGCATAGTATATGATGATGGTTGAGTTTTTTGATCGCTGAAGAATACGATACATTTTAGAGTAGCAAGTATAACTTTCTCAATATTGCTAGTTTCTTGTATTTTGTAGGTAGTGACCATATCTAATCATAGACTACAAACTTGGCTTTATATTGAGTAGTTCTATGGGTTTCTAGAGGTCATAATGCTAAACCCTGTTTTTCATGTTTGCTGTATTTAGCACTTTATCACCAAGGTTCCAATTGTAAGAGATCCATTATCCTTTGACATGCTCCATGGCTTCTTCTCAATCCAGAGGCCCAAAGGGAACTAAGAAAACATGTATATAGTATCTGTATTGAGCGTGACTATAGAAACTTTGATGATAGGTCCGTAGAATGGCAAAAATGCAACTTTTTTGTACCTTTTTTTTTGCCCCAAAAAAAATTAGTGAGGTTAAAGCAACCATATCTTTTGGTCACCAACCCATTGAAGTTAACGGGGCATTTTATCTCATATCCTACAAAAATCTCCACTCTTATTTATATGCAATCAACCGTAAGAAATTGTTGTTTTAGACAAAATGCACTGGTCCATCAACTTTGGAGGCTTGTAGTGACCAAGGGATGAGAAAAATTACAAGTTTCTCATTTTTTCCATATGTAGTAGTTATTGAACTATAAGCTCATGAAAGGATTTTTCAAAATGAGTGGATCTACTATGGTTTTGGAATTTTTTCCCAAAACCTTGAAAGGACACTTTTATGTCCTGTTAGGTTACCATTCTAGTGTTAAGAGTCTTTAAGTCACCTGCCATGTGCCATTCCACTGTGTAGTCACCAAATCCTTCCACTGAAAGAATGGCTCTGTTTCTTTGTTCACTGATGATAGAAGGAATTTGGGTTTGACTAAAAACCCAATCGAGGATTTCAGAATTTTCCTTATCAACCTGTAGTGAAAAATGAAAACACAAAATCAACAACCAAATAATCAATATTTTTGTTATCAGAGATTGAACGAAGTATACCTGAAATGATCCTAGAGTTAGAATGTTGTTTTTTGATTGCACACTGAAGTATCGTGGATCCTCTTTCGTTATTGATGGATCCAGAGCTCTGTTCATGACGGTAATGGTGACTCTCTCCAACTTCTTGTTCTTCAGGACCTCGCACTCGTAGAGCTTCAAAACAAACTTAAGAACCCCACCGCACTCGTCTCGACTAATGTCAAAGAAGTGAACTGCATACCTTTGCAATGCTTCAAGATCAACGAAGAGGTTGTTGTGCTCGTTAAACTGTACCTCTTTGTAGCCCTTGCCTAAGAACATTGCTTCAATATGGAATGGTGACCCAAGTTTCTCAAACACCTCATCGTTTACGTGCCGGCGAGCAGCCTTTACATGTGATGGCCTTGGCAGCAATGATCCTCTCTGTAGTTTATTTTGAGACTTTTTAGCTAATGCTTTGAAGAGTTCCCTGTATCCCATCTGCGAGATGCCACTCTCATCAAGTATTGCTTGTACTTCCATTGGTTCCAGCTGATTCTTGTTCATGAAGGAGGTAAGTAGCCTCCCTTTCATCTTACAAAATTTTTTATGAGTTATCATCTCTTCAACTACTTCTTTTGGAACTAGACGGCTGTAATGAACTCCGGCATTGAAGCCTGCACCGTTCAAGTTTGGATGTAGTAAAGACCTGTCAAAAAAGCACAATGCGTTATGATCATGTATAGGAAAGTAAGTGTATCCATTTCTTAATGACGCACATTGAAAAAACAAACTTCGAGTTACCTTAAAGCTCGTATTCATTTTTTCAAGCCACCACTACCAACCTTCATGTTCTGAATGTTTCACAGATCTCGTTTTCTTTTCCGACTACCAAGTACGGTGTCTTTCTCTCGCAAACTTGTGATCTTATTCTCAAGGCCTTGGATTGTCTCTTTGTTTGATGAAATCTTTTGAGAGCATGCTTCATTAAGTTTCTTCAGCTGCATGTTCTCCATTGCTAGGAAGTTTCTTTTCCTTTCTGCATTCAATCCGTTCATTTCCAAATGTTCGGTGTATCCCAATAGCCCATCCTTGCCATCGCCTGTGAAATGTAAGAGGTTAGTGATATTAGCAAAGGGATGTGGCGCATTTGTTGTAGGATCCTTTGGATAAATATACCCATCGGTCCACAAATCCAAATGATGTTCCTTGTTTGTCCTTCTAAGTTCTTTCTGCCGTTGAGATAAGAAAGACTCCCTCCTACGTTTCTGCAATGGTGCGTACTCTTGCAATACATCGACATGAAGATGATGTGTGTTCTTTCTTTGGGTAAGTGTTAAAGATGAAGGAGCCGAGGATTGTAAGTTCAAATTAGTGTTTTCATCACGAAAAGAAGCGCTCTCCATTCCTAGAGTTGATAGAGAAGAAGACGGAGAAATGTCTCAGGTTTTGGGAGGGAAAGCCATATTCTCAAGTTTAGAGTTAATAGAGTTCGTGTGGCTTATGTTTCTTGAGGGAACGCTTGTAAGTTGGCATTTCAAATCATTAGTCATACGGTTAGTTGGATTCCTAATAAGAGAACAAAGGATAATAATGATAAAGACGGTGGCTACCTACCAAAGAATGCCATTTTGGCTTTTTGTTGCGCAGAAAAGTATCACATAAAATGCACAATTTAACATTTTCATTTTCTCTCTCTAAGCCGACGTGGCACTTCTTACAAGGCCCAAAAGTGAGTCCAACTTTCTCCTAATGGCTTATCATTAGTGTGCTTGGGGTTTCTAGTCTAAGGTAAGTCGGACTTCGGTGAACTTGATGTGTATAGGAGTTGATTGATTAGTGATTATAGTAGGTTTAGAGTTAGTCTTGCCATGGCTAATCTCTACTTTCACTGGAGAGGTGATATCTTGAATCCTCTACTCCTATTCATCCGATGCTTGTGCTTCAGTAGCAGGTGAAGGAGATACAAGATGCAGTCTTTGGGTCCAAGAATGAAGAGATTGAAGTGCTAAAGGAGCAGATCCAAATGGCTCATCAAACCGAGCTACGAGCTCAAGTTATTCAAGGTTGAAGGTTCAATGTGTTGCAGACTCTTGCCGAATGGGGCAGTTGGGGACAGGTGGTCCAAGTGGCAGTAAGGATGTAGGCTTGTAGTGTTTGATGTATGGAGCCTACCGGTCTTTTCCGATTGCAAATCAGAGCCACAATTTGCATTTTATGGCCAATTGAAGTTTTGTCGGGGGCTAGGTTGGTGACTACCTGACCACATGGGGAATTCTGCCATCTGGCATCTTTTGAGCCTTGACAAAGTTCTATAGCAGGGTAGGTATCATACGCGGCTAGCAAGAATTGACTGCACGTCAAACAGAGCATGGAGCGGAAAGATACTAAAGCCGGAAAATTGAGTGCACTTGTTCGGGATTGGTTACAGATGCTTTGCTCGATTTTTGCAGCCTCAATTCGAGGGCTTGGAGAACTATGAAATGCAATGAGGCTCGATGGGTTTGAAGGCGACAGCATGAAGTTACGACTGGGCTTTGCGGTCTGGCAACCCGACATCGGAGCCACAAATGGCCAAGCTCTAGAATTGGAGGTCATTTATTTTTTTCCCCCTCATCAAATGGGTTTTCTTTGAAGGCTTTGGGGAGCTTGGATCTGGGGATGCCACGTGACAGGCAAAGCAAACCCACATGCATGGTCCGAGTGTGAGACTGGGGGGTATATCATCGAGGCCGTGAGCCCTCTTGAGGCATGTGAAGCGAGGAGTGAGCTTGTGATCTCCCCAGCGATGGCAGGCCCGTGGGGCATTGCGTTGGCGTTGCGCAGGTGAAATTGGGGTGCTGCTTTGGGCCTGTTGGCGTGTGTTGGCATGGTTGGCCAACCACGGTGGTGCTGCCTTAGTTGGTATTATGACGTGGTGGCCCTTAAGGGCCTGTGCCTGCGCACCCTGAGGCCAAGTTTTGGGAGAGACCCCCCCCCCCCCCCCCCCCCCCCCCCCCCCCCCCCCCCCTCCTCCAATAGCGATGTCATTGTTGCTTGCTTAGGGGAGGGGTCCCGCAATGAAGGCAATGAGAGAGGAACCTCCAAAAAGGGACCAATCTTTCACAAGAGAGAGAGAATTCAAGTTTGAGGAGGTTTAATGGGTTAATCAAGGGGAGCATCCCACAACATGATCTCATGGCCAATGGACAGCCAGTAGGAGAGAAGGAGTTCGAGAGGTTTAAGGGTCTTAGCCCACTACAAAGGTCAGAGGAGCGAAGGTCAAGCAAGAAGGAGAGAGCCTATCCAAGAGGTATCCATAAGAGCAAATACAAGGTTGGCCAAATTGAGTGGACAAAGCATAGAGGCACCATGCGGATACCAAAATACCAAGAAAGTGCCAAGTGGTGGCCATGCAAGAAAACTTCTAAAGGAAGCTCCAGTTAATTGTATGAGCTGGATAGCTCCTTGTTTTTTTTCCTTTTTAGCCTTAGCCAAGCCTAAAATGTCATAGGAGTGATTTTTTGAGGGATTTTTTGCCAGAGAGAGTGATTGGAGTTTTTCAAGCCTATGTATTGCAAGCTTGCCGTTGGAGTTGCATACTTGACTGTACTATCTCCCTATGCAATAATACGAAAAATTTGCCCCTACTTCTTGTATTGCTTCTCCCCATCCCCCTCCTTTTCTCTTGCTCTTTGTGTACTTGCCAGTGCTTGTAGAGGGTTTGCCTGCAGCTTGAAGGGTGTTACCAAGAGGGCAAAATTGTGGTGACTTGTAAGGCGGAAAGGGTGAGTCGAGCAATGTGGGTGCGTTTGTGCTGTAAGGTGTTTTTTTGACAGGTGTGAGACGGTTGTTCTGTATGCTAAAGTAGAGTTGTTAGTGCAATTAGCCAATTTGAAGGAATCCCTGGGCTATAGCAAGGCAAACACTTTGTGTGCTAGGTGTGTTCCCTATTCCCCCTCTCCAACACTATTGATCCCAATTTTAGAGATGTGATTTCATCCCTAGCATCAGGGAAGAAAGAGGAACCATTTACTTTACAAGATGGCTATCTTCTCTATGGCAATAGACTATGCGTTACTAACTCACTACTTGAGAAAGTAATGTATGAATATCATGATCCTCCTTATGCAGGGCATAGAGGGATTTAGTCTACCCTAAAAGGGATTGAAACATATTTCTATTGGCCTACCTTGAAAGCAAACATACAAGAGTATGTTTCTAAATGTGTGGTGTGCCAAAGAAGAAGTTTGATAGAGGGAAGCAATTTGGATTGCTTCAATCTTTGCCAATCCCTAATTCACCTTGGGAGAGCATATCCATGGATTTTATCTTTGGATTACCTAAGTCTATCCATGGGAATACGGGAATATGGACGATAGTAGATAGCTTCAAGAAACAAGCTCAATTTATACCTGTTGAAGCGGTCCGGGGCGGGCAACAAGAAGAGCAACCTCTAGACACCCTTCAAGGCTCCCATGCTGCTCAATGGGGCTGGGGCACAACACAACACAAACCAAAACAACAAACCCACAGCCAAATCCCAACTACACAAGGGGCACCACCTAGTTTAAGAGCGAACTAGGACACAAAAGAGGAGAATCGTTAGAGCAACCCACAAACAAGCAAGGAATTTACACTAACCCTAACACCAATGGAACACTCTCACACACTAAAACACGAGAGAGGGAGAGAGAGAGAGAGAGAGAGAGAGAGAGAGAGAGAGAGAGAGAGAGAGAGAGATGGTGCTCGGGATGCTTTGAAGTGTATCGTTAATGATCAAGCAAACATAAATATATATATGTAAGAAAGAGAGAGAAGGGGGTGCTTGTTGCACTAATGCCTTCTTACAAATCTGTCATGACCAATCAAAGTGAGATTAGTATTTGTTCAACATAGCCTGAGTAAACTACACCACAACACATCACAAGAAAAAGCCACCCCAATCACTGTCTTAACGCCAGGGGAGTCCTCTCCACCCTGTCGCCCTCTTACAGCATGTGGGATTTATGGCTAAATTGATAACAATACCCGGAGACAAGCTATCAATAACTTAAATAAAACACCAAGACACTTACACATCATTATTGTCCATGACTTCACGTTGGAAGGGAGACAAGGTATCCATGCATATTCCAAATTCACCCTCCTTGATTCAGCAAATGCTGGGCTTACACTAGTAGGAGAAATGATAGATTTCCTACTCTCAATTGAATGATCACTCTCTCTTACAATGGCATAGAGTTCCCTTGCTAATCACCCCTAATACAACACATACATATGCCTAATGCCAATGAGATTCCACTCAAGAGCTCCTTCTCAAGAGGTTGAGCTTGGCTTCTCAAGCTATAGCATAGTGCTCTTTCTTCTCCCCCTTTTTGTGCTAGCTACACCCTCCTTTTATAGCAATTTTGAAGGCTAGGGTTACTCCCCTAACCATGGTTGGGTTAGATTTTCAGCAATTTATCTAATTTCTTTTGCTTGGAATTATCAAGAAGTTGGTGGGGAAAGAGAGAGGAGAGAAATGGAGGTGATAGGACTTTTCATAGTGGGTTAGTGTTAGTAGAGTTAGTATTAATTTACAAATGGAATTGGATATTTACAATGGGAGTATCCATGTAGGATACAAATAAGGAAGAAAAACTCTTAAGAGGTAAGAAAAGGTGGATTTCTTACAAGGTTGATGCTCCAAGTGTCTTGAGTAGGGCCAATTTTGACGCTTGTTGACGGTCCACTAGCTTTGACGGTACATTTTTTCTCCACTCTTGACCTTCCTTGAGAGACAAGGTTATTGAAGCTGAGTAATCAGCCACCATGATGCTGTCTTTTAAGAGAAGAGGCTGAATTTTGTGGTTTTTTTGATAGATATGGGTAATTTGGAGGAGGAAAAATGAGATTAGGTGGACAATTTTGGAATGAAATTGTGTGTGGGAGGTATGAGTTCACCATGGTTTCTCTTATTCTTCAAGGTTGAGGAGAAGGTGAGTAGGGTGCAGAGAGGAGTGGTGAGAGAGGTGGGTATGATGAGTGGAGAAGTGTGTGTGAAAGAGGAAAATGATAAAGTGGAAGAGAGAGTGTGGCTGCATAGCATAGGAAAACTGGGGTCCACTAATAAAATCATAGCTCACAGCTCGTAGCTCAAAAAAATATGAAAAAATTTGAGGCAAAAGTTCAACCCACGAGCTACAACCGAGTGAACTTTAAAAATTCAGCAAAACCGACCTTTTTTTTCCATTGCACAAGGTCCTTGTGGGGTCCTTCTTTGGATGATTCTTTTGATTACCTCCAAGAGTGAGCCCTCCATAGTGCATGTATGCATGCCACCTACCCTTGACCTTATTTGGTAGGTCTATAATTGAAGATATTATTGAGATCATGATATAAGTGAATAGTACAACTAAGAAAATCAAATATTGAGGGGTCTAAAATATGTACATGTCAAATATAAATAATATAAGTGGAAAAAATATAAAGGGGTCAAAAGAAATCTCTCTCATTATGAGGCTATCATAAAAAGATAAATATTTTTGGTGTTCTAATTTTTTAGAAAAAAAACAAAATAGATGTAGGAAGGAAAAAATCACAATAGTGAAAAAATATACACATAAATAAAACTAGTTTTTTTGGATTTTTGTTGGGGTGGAGTTACACCAAATATAAGAGAAGCTTACATGAAAATATTTCTATATGGAATAAAGAGTATGAAAAATGGTAAGAAAAATTGTGGTAATGGTGAGGCAATGTACAGAGCATAAATAACACACAGCTGGGTAGAAATATTTAATAAATACCAAAATAATTATGAAAAAATATTTTATTTAGGCCCTATATACAAAGAAATATTTATATACGCATGGGCCACAATATACTTATATTTTTTATTTTTTTGGCTCAACTAGCCCAATGACTAGCTAATTGAGGGTTTTTTATTTCAGTAAGGAGATATGGGAAAAGTCCCCTAACTCACACGCACCTATATACAGTGAAAGGGTGAGGGTAACCACAGTGTTTGAGTGATTTGATAGGGGGGGATAACTCACTATGGCAATCATAGAGAGCCGAAAAACGGCTATCATTAGCCCTCCCCCAGGATGATGGTATATTCATGTACCATAATAAAGAATCTTTTCCAAAGAGAGTGCTTTAGAGTCCTTGACAAGATCTTCATTGTTTGGCCCCTTGGAATTTTGGTTTGTGTTACACTCATGCTTCATGGAACAATACTTACATGAGATAGTTGCCTTTTGCTCTGGTAGATCCTTTGGTAGAAGGCGACTCAAATAAGGCTTCAAGCGATACCCGTTTACCTTCCTGGAGTGCTCTTTCCCATTCAAGTCCATAAGTTGATAGTAACTTGAATTGAAAGCCTTCTTGACTATGTATGGCCCCTGCCATCTTGTTTCAAATTTGGCATCAAAACAATTATCGAGTCGATTGTCATACCTTAGCACAAGATCTCCTTCATTGATGCCTTTGTCCTTCAGTTTCTTGTCAAGCTTCTCCTTTGTCTGTGTGGCTTTCCTCTTATAGCACTCGTATGCTGCTTCTCTTTTCCACTCAAGCTCAGCTAAGGTAAGAAGTTGATCCATCCATGCTTCTTGATCATCTTGTGCTGATTTGCCATGAAGTCGGATTGTTGGAATGTTTAGCTCAATTGGTTGTAAAGCCTCTTGACCATAGACCAAGTGAAATGGTGTGAACTCCGTGGCTTCCCTATATGTGTTTCGATACGCCCACAAGGCACCATCCAAGAAGTCATCCCACAACCTTGTCTTGTTTTTCACCATCTTTCTAATGATGCATGCAATGACACCATTAGCTTTTTCTACCAAACCATTTGATTGGGGATAGTAGGGTGTACTGTGACGATGTAGAATGTCAAGTTCTTCACAGACTTCTGTGAGCAATCCCTTTCTAAACCCTGGACCATTATCAGAAACAATCTCCAAAGGTGTGCCAAATCTACAACAAATGTGAGTGTAGACGAATTTGCTCACTTTTCTCTCATTTACCTTTGCCACACTTTGTGCTTCCACCCACCTAGTCATATATTCTACAGCCACTAGAATGTAGAGTTTACCATTTTTTGTCCTAGGCAGAGGACCCATAACATCAATGCCCCACTTTTCAAAGGGTCCATTTGCAAGCACGATTTGCCTTGGACCATAAATCAATCTTCTATTCCCATTTACTTGACAATTGTGACAACTTTTACACCAATGTTGGACATCCACATGAAGACTTGGCCAAACATACCCCGCAAGCAAAATCTTCTTCACAGTTAATTCTTGGGAAAAATGACCACCACATGCCTCTTCATGCAAACCTTTTAGAATGGTTGGAATTTTTGTGATAGTTGGTACTCTTCTGCACACTTTATCCTTCCCTCTTTGATAGAGGGAGCCTTCTAGGAAGAGATACATGCTTGCCTTCTTCATGAGTCTCCTCTTCTGAGCTTTTGTGAAGTCTGGTGGAAACTCACCCTCCATAATGTAGCCAATGATGGGAGCCAATGACTCCAATCCCTGGTACCTCGGTTGCTTCATAGCAGCCGCCACCATGATGACCTGCACTTCTTTCTTTACACATGCAACGGCTTGTTGTGCAAGTAAATCAGCATCTTCATTTTGTTTCCTAGGAATATGATATAATTGCACCTCCTCAAATTGATTAAATAGCCTACGGATGGTATGAACTTTGGCCCTTAGTCTTTCATTTTTGCATGCCCAAATGCCTAAAATCTGCTTCACAATGAGAAGTGCATCCCCTTTTACCATGAGACGTTGTATACCATGGCCAATGCATATTTTTAAACCATGAAGTAGTGTGTCATATTCTGCTTCATTGTTGCTAGCTGAACTTGGTAGATTGAACTTCTCTTTCATGACCACCTCTCCACTTGGGTTGAGCAACACTAGCCCTCCCCCTGCTTTTCCTGTGGCTCGACGAAAAGCTCCATCAAAGAACAAGGTAAAAGCATTAGGAATACTTTTTGGTGGTGGCAATGGTAGGGTCTTTACTTCAGGCACCTTAATCTCCTTTTCATGCACCCTATAAGTGAGAATCCCTGCCAATTGTGCACGCACACTATCTTCTACCTTGAAAGAGTATTGAAACTCTTGCAAATCCATAATCCACTTTGAGATCGTAGTACTAAGATTCATTTGAGATGACACCCAAGGGAACAAATTCTCTACGGTGAGGATTACAAAAGGTTTTGGGAGCAAGTAGGATCTAAACTTCCTTATCGCAAACATGAGAGAAATCATCATGAGTTCTGCCTCCGTGTAGCCTCTCTCTAAAGAATTCATGACCCTACTAGCAAAGTAGATGGGCCGCATCCTGGTACTATAGGGATCTTGTTGTAGCAAAACTGCACCAATTGTTTCTTTCCCAGCACTAGAGCTAACAAAGAATGTGTACTCCCAACAAGAAGGCATGAGTGTTGGTAGCTCTGACAAAATGGCTTTAATGTTACAAAAGTACTCTTCAAGCTCATTAGACCATGCAAATTCTACTTGTTGTGTCAACTTTTGCAAAGGATGAAGCAACTCCGAGGCTAAGTGAATGAAGCGTGACATATACTTCACCTTCTGAATGAAAGAGATGACCTCCTTAAGACTCTTGGGTGATGGTAGCTCAATAAGAGCCTTTGCCTTTGAAGGATCCACTTCAATGCCTTTGTAAGAAACTTTATGACCAAGCAAGATTACTTCATCCTCACCTATATGGCACTTGTCGGGGTTGAGTGGACCTCCCATGTCGTAGAGCTTCTTTAAACCTTCTTCTACCCTTTGTAGATGCAATGATTTTGAGCTATAAATACAGAAATCATCAATGAACACCCTAATTGACTTTCCAAAGAATGCTTGAAACACCATATTCATGAAACGTTGGAATGTTGCAGGAGCATTTGTCAGACCAAATGGCATGACTCTAAAAGCATAACAACCCCAAGGAGTGATAAAGGTTGTTTTCAATTGATCCTCCAATGCAATCCCTATTTGAAAGTAACCTGAGTAACCATCACACACAGTGTACTTCTCATGACCAGCTACCTCATTTAGTATCTCATCTTGGAATGGGAGGGGAAAGTGATCTCTTTTTGTTGCCTCATTGAGGGGACGGTAATCCACACACACCCTCCACTTGCCATTTTTCTTAGGAGTGACAACAACAGGAGAGACCCACTCTGAATTCTCCACTGGATAAATGAAACCTGCTGCTAGAAGCTTTCTTACCTCCTTGAGTAGAGCCTTTTCCTTTATAACTCCTAGCCTTCGTAGCTTCTGAGCTTTAGGTGTGGCCTCAGGCTTTAACTCAATCTTGTGTTGAACAACATCTACCCCACGCACGTCGGTGTAGTCTTTAGCAAAAAGCCTAGGAAACTTCCTTAGCACACATTTGAACTCCTCTCTTTCATCCTTTGTAAGTGTTGTTGATAGCATACCTTCCAGCATGCCTTCATCTTGAACACCTTCGTTCTCTTGAGGACCTACCTCCTCCAAGCCTTGACAAGAGGTCTCTTGGTTGCTTGGCTTAAACCTTACCCCCATGACTTCGATGGAAGACTCCTCTTCAGTAATGCTGCCGCTACTTTCTTCTTCTGAAGTGCTATCGGTCCAACCTTCTTCCATCTCACTTTGAGATGATTCTTCATGGAGCTCCTCTTGGCGTTGCTCCTTCATATCAAAGACAACCTTCTTATGATTGTCGTTCCTGCAAATTAGCTTTCCACTCTCCCAATCCTGCAAAGCTCGCATTTTCATTAGCCATGGTCTCCCTAGGATAAATGGGTAACCATTTCCTTTGGTAGACATGACATAGAAATCCACTGCCTTCTTAATGCCAAAGGCCTCCACAAAAACATTTTTACAAATGCCTACGCACCTAGCCTTGCTATTGTTTGCCATCTTGACCTTAATTTCAGGTGTCTCACGAATGTGCATGCCTAGTTTTTGCATGAGTCCCTCTGTCATGATGCAAATTTGTGCACCCCCATCCACTAGACCTTTCCTAACCAATCTCCCTTTTATGTAACAATCTAGCACAGGTGTAATGTCCTCATTCATTTCAGCTTGTGCAATTTTTACAACAGGCACACTCTCTTTTACCTTTCTCCTAGTGCTAATTGCCCTTGTTAAATCCCTCCTAACTTGTGGACATAATGCAAGAAATTGAGGCCATGAGATATCAGGACCCTTACCTCTCATGTCTTCCAACAGGTTGTATTGAGCCATTCCATGTCCAAGAGGGAAGTCTTGGAGGTTGATATGACGTCGAGTCCTCTTAGCCTCCTTGGTTTCCTTTGCCTTCTTTTCTCGTCCATGGTCACTTTGTGATGTAACTCCTTCTTTCTCCTTACCTTTCCCTCGGCCACGCTTAATGCCATTGGCTTCCATGTCAACCTCATTTGAATTTGTCACCTCTACCACATGCACATTTGGATCTGGCAAAGGTGGAACTCCTTCTACCCCTTGTGGAGGTGGTCTTGGTCCATTTGGCCTTTGTAGAAGCCTTGGTTGTTGACGAGCTCCTTCTCTTGCATTCATCACTGGGTAATTCAAGTTAGGTCTCCCTAGCTCCCCACGGGGCCAAGGACAATTATACATCCCATGTCCAGACTCACCGCAATTCCAACATTGCAAGACTCTCCTAGTTCGTGGCTCTCTCTCTTCTGACTTCTTTGCTTGTCCCTTTGGACCTACAGCTTGTGCAAGGTGAATTGACAGGCTGCTTAAAGATTCATTTAACTTCTCAATCGCTTCAACCGTTACCTCAGGAAGCTCCCTAGATGTTGATGCTTGTGACTTACCTTTGGGTCTAAGACTTCTATTGGAACCTCTCCCCTTAAGCACTTGAGTTTCCTATACTTCTCAGCAGCCCTAGTTTCCGCTGCATCAGAAGTAGCAGGTGCACCCACCTCAACTTTTACCTTAAGGTCAGGAAAGAGTCCGGCTATGAACCTCTCCTTCTTTAAAAATTCTGCACCATCACCAGGATTAGCAACATTTCGTATCCATAGAGCCCAAAGACGTAGAAACTCTTGCTTGTACAAGTAGTAGTCATCTAAGTCTTTTTGCTTATGAGAAACAATGTCTTGCCATAGTTTTTGAGTGTTTTGGGGATCAAAGAAGTATCTCTTAAAACAATTCAAAACTTCTGTGTAATTCCCCTTAACTTCCTCAGGCAAAGAGTCAAACCAAGTACTAACATCTTTCCTAAGGACCACCTCAAACATTTCTACACGTTCTTGATCGGTTACTATCCTCTTGATACGGCAAGACATCTTGAAATTTGCTAAAAATAATTCTGCATCCTCTCCACGCTCTCCAAAGAAAAGAGGATATCCAGACATTTGGCGTTGGCTCTCCATTATTATGAAAGATTACAACACGAGTTACAATAAGGAATACAATAGAGATTTAGAACCACTCGCCTACAAATGAAGAAGTAAGAAAATACCACTCTAGGTTTTCTTCTTCAGCTATCCAAGCTTCAATGAGGTCTCGATTTGTTTGATCAAAACAAAAAGGTAGACTATTGATGAGCTCTAAGAAGGGTTGAAATTCTTCAAAGCTAAGGCGATAAACAGAAATCTCTAGAAATTCATTTTCTGGATCCAAAAGAGCAACCACGTCCCAAGTGATAAATTGCACTTGCTCTATAATTCCCAACGCACAAGCGGTTTGTATAAAAACTAGATCTTCATGCTCGTCGAAGGCCGTGAGAAAGTAGCAATTGACTAGGAGCTCCTTTCCTTCGAGTTCCACACAGTCGGAGTGAGGCAACCTTCTCACAATTTCATAAAGAACATCCTCATCAAGTCCAATCAAGTTTGCAAGATTTAAAGACTCCACTTGTGCTACAAGATTCCTGGACAAAAACTCCTTAGGATTATGGCTAAATCATTCAAAAGCATAAAGAGATTTACAATGTCTCTATGAACAAAGTGTCATAGAAAGTAGAGAAGGATGATAATTTATACAAATTTGCAATCTTCTCTATGCTCTCTTTATTAAGACAAGCTCTGAATAGCTCCCTATCTCCTTTGTTGAAAGCGAAAGGAAGACTATTAATAAGACGCAAATGAGGGAAAAATTCACCAAATGTGAGTCTATGAAGCATGAACTCTGGCCGCAAGTTTCCTGAAGAGTCTTCCTCAATGGTGAAATGCACTCGCCAAACGCCAAATTTCACTCTATTTACCAATCTTAGGGCACACACTAATTGGATGAATGCGCGGTCTTCCTTAGTGCCCAACAACAAGAGGAAAATGGAATCCACGCGTAGGACCTTCAGTCTTAACTTCACCACCCTTTTGTTATGAGGGAGACGCCTTACTACTTGCTCCTGCAACTCAATTGGTAATAGAGCTAGATCTTTACGGATTGAACTTTCACTGCACACACATTCCCAGTTAGAACAAATGATCGTTTTTTTAAGCTCACTATGAATGATCTAGATCTCTCAAGGAATAGCAAGCAATACAATAAGTGTATGGCAAGATTGTGATGTAAATGGTGTGATCAAATGAAACTGTCACATGGGTGACCTATAGTCAATCATGCATGATAATAGTGGCTCATAAATCACATCACAATGATGTCAATGTGTCGAGAGTCCACTAAATCCTACAATGTGCTATGTCAAACAAGTAAGTGAATCAGGCAGACAACTCTTCGGACATATGTACTCTCAGTGTCTAGTCGTGCATAAATACGCGCGTGAACAAGGTATATAAGAGAAAGTATAAGAGAGAGGTCCTCGTAATACAGGGTCCGAAAGAGGCCGACTAGATGCGCACATGCATGGGAAGCCTACAAAAAAAGAGAACAAAAAAAAAAAAGTTCTTTTTCAAGTTTTTTTTTTTGGGTTTTTTTCAATTCGGACGCCCATACACACACTCTTTTTATTATCTTTGTTAACTTTGTTTCTCTTTCTCTCACCTAGATTCTTTTCTCACATGCCTTGTCTTTTGTTGACTTTACTCCCTTTCCACATACCTAAAAACAAGCATGCACATGTGCTTGACCTCCCACCCCCTTTGTTTGCTTGTGCACTACACTTTACACACACCCAAATTGAGGATGGTACACACCCCTTTTAAATGATGCACACACCTAAATTAAGTAGGTGTTCACACACACCTAAATCAAGTAAATGCACACACACCTAAATCAAGTAAGTGCATGCACACACACATCCAATTTAAGTAAGTGCACACATACACCTAAATTAAGTAAATGCACACACCTAAATGCATACACACATCTAAATTAAGTAAATGCATGCACACACACATCCAATTTAAGTAAGTGCACACACACATCTAAATTAAGTAAATGCACACACCTAAATTAAGTAAGTGTACACACCGTTACGAGAAGTGAAACGTATGCGCGTGCGAAACTAAAAATAGGTCGTGAAGTGCGTATATGCTCAATTTTGTAAAGAACTTTTTGCAATTAACACTTCAAAGTTACACCCAAAATCAAATTTCTATGCATTTAGCATCCAAATTAAGTCGATTTTTGCTTCCTTTTTTGCTTAATTTTGACTAAAAATTAGCATAATTAGCAATAGAATTAAGCATATAAAATTGATCAGCACACTTTGAACTTTGCAATTCAACCAATTTCACATCAATTTGCAATCAATTACAAGCCTAATTAAGTGTACACACACAAGCATAATCAAGCACTAATCGCTAATCAATGCACACACAATCTAGCAAAAATTGGGCAGCATTTTGACGCAATTTTAGCAATGAGAAAACTGATCTATAATCATCATAACAACATCAAGCAATCCAATGCTTTTTATGAACCCAATTGGCACCAATTAAACCATAATTTGCACAAAAAAATGTGCACTTTGCCTACACATAGGCACACTAATTGCACTTAGATTTGCACTAATTTTTTGTGAAATTTATCTTTAATCAAACTTGCAAATCAAATCAGAAAATGAATGGGTTAATGCACTCACAATAACATAAGCATCGCGTCGATTTCCCACTCCAATTGACGCCTACACACATGTGTGTGTACTAGCAACCGCTTAACCGCAATTCACCTACAATCAATCAAGCATAAAATCTCATGTGTAGCATCATTTTCAATCAAATTAAACACATAAGAATGATAATCACACTTCAATCAATGATTTAGCTATGGTGTAACACAAAAATCACGTGTGATTAGGGAGTAATTAGAGAGCCTAATTAAGAAAAAAATCCCTAACTACACACTCAAAAATCACTCAATTTTTTTGCAATTTCTTATCAAAAGAGTGATACTTAAGCCTCTAATTAAGCATACACACATATAAAGCACTCCAATTGTTAGCGGATTAGTAGAAAATTAGTAAATAATTCATGAAAAAAGAGAGAAAAACATACAAATTAATCACAATTTCTTAACCAAATCTCACCATAAATCCACAATTCACCATCACCAACACGTAAAGCATAATCTAAACTACTCTAAAACATGATTAATGACTCTTCAACACACAAATGACTCCTCTAGCTTAGGTAATTGATCCCCGGCAACGGCGCCAATTTTGGGGGGTTGTCGCATAGCTCAATCCACCGACATAATTTCAAACCAATGGATCGATAACCCGGCTAGTGCATGAAGGCATGGAATCACTAGAAATGCAAGAAGAGGATCCTAATCAAGAGAGTTAAGAAGAAGACAAAGCTATGAAGAAGGCTAATCACTCAATGCCTACTCTCTAATCTTCTTTAATCTCAACAATCAAAAGGACAATGGGTGCACACTCTCATCAATCACACACACACACACATCAATCAAAAGCTCAATGAGCTCACAAATAATGTAAAAGTGAAGATAAATGAGAGAGGGAAACACTAATTAGATACTAATCAATGCTTAACTACATACCATTAAAAAAAATTACAAAGAGAAAGAAGAACAAGAGCACTTAGCTTTCCATTGCATGCCATAGAAAGTAGGTGAGCACAAGAGGAAGCTCCTACTCCCAACATCTTCTCTACAAGCTTTTCATGAAAGCTTAACTCACCTGAGGATCCCTAAAAAATGACCTAACTTTCACTTTTATACCTAGGGCATAAAAAATATGTCCGACCGCCCATGAGATGGATAGAATTGTGTGCATCTCTATAGCTCCTAGGCATCATGGTAACATCAAATATACAAGCTGAAACTCATGTAGAGCCCATAAATATGTCAAAAGTACATATACAAAATGATGTGTCTGTCCAAAAATGAATCAATGTATACTAATACATCATAAGCATATGCTAAACATAGCATAGCTGAACGTCATCTGCTACTTTGTGTTTGCGCTGCCAAACAATGGCCAATGGCATCTCTAAGATGTGGTACACATAGGCATGATCGTCTTCCATGTTGACCAAAGATGTGCAGTAGCTCCTTGGAGAAGCTATTTAAGGTTAAATTCTCCTTCAACATGGATTTGTAAGGCCCTATGTAGCTCTCTTTTTTCTCAGACAATTAGACTCTATGTGTGTGTGTGTGTGTGTGTGTGTGTGTGTGCGCGCGCGGAAAAAGTGAAATGTCACCTACAAATTTTGCAACGCTACCTCTAAATTATAAATTATAAGGTAAGAAAACCTACACAATATAAAGGTATTTAGTATTTACAGTTTCTTTGGGCGCAGAGAGAGAGAGAGAGAGAGAGAGAGAGAGAGAGAGAGATTAGTGAAAATTAAACAACTACAAGCAACTTAGAGAACTTTCCAATTAAACTAAGAGAAGCAAGAGGAGGAGGAGAAAGAGGAGAATATAAATATTAATCTATGTGTGTGTGTGTGTACGCGTGCACGCGCACTTGTGTACAACAAACACCATAAGCGTTGGAGACTTCATGGCTTGGGAGCAAATGTTGAGAAAAAAGAATGTCACCTACAAATTTTGAAACGCTAGTTCTAAATTATAAATTAGAAGGTAAGAAAACCTGCACAATTTGAAGGTATTTAGTATTTAAAGTTTTTTTCGGTGCACGGAGAGAGAGAGAGAGAGAGAGAGAGAGAGAGAGAGAGAGAGAGAGAGAATAGTGAAAATTAAACAACTACAAGCAACCTAGAGAACTATCCAATTAAACAGAGAGAAGGAGGAGGAGGAGGAGGAGAAGAATATAAATATTAATCCCTCTCTCCCTCTCTCTCTCTCTCTCTCCAATAGCTATAAAGCACTCCTAGATCCATTGAATAAGGGCTAGAAGATCCTTTTTTTTGTTGCAAAACTCACAATTGGGAGGGATTGTATTATATAGTCACCAACATATATACAAATCAACCTCAAGCTCAGGCCAAGCCTTGAGGGATAGAGGTTTACAACCGAACCTACGTAACATGTGAGAACCTGCCAAGCTTGGTATTAAAGGAATATTTGTTGTCTCTCACATGTATCAAAGTTCTTTGAGAATCCATAGAGAGATGTTGTCAATAGTTTTTTTGAAATTCAAAAGAGTGTATACATGTGGAAAAATAGAATCTATACAATTTCCACCTTTGTAGTTGTAAGAATAGAAAACATGCATTTTCTAGCCGCAGCAATGCGTGGGTCCCATACTAGTTTTTACACAAAGAAGCTACATTATTTTGTTGTATTTGTGTGAAGACCTTTTCACCGAAATATTATGACCGAGTGGCGACCAAAAAGTGGTCGAAAACGGCCAGTTGGTTGGCCGGTGCCGGATAGTCAATGGCTGGTGGTCGGTAGTCGAGTCAATGGCCGATGGACAGTGGCCAAATTCAATGGCCAGTGGTCGATTTCAAGATGGAATTGTCTTCTCAAGGAGGGCCACAATGGACATATTGGAGAGTCCAAGTCAGATTTCTCAACACAAGGGAGGCTACACACATCTGCCTTTCATGAAAGAGGGCAACCCTTTTGGCCTATAAAAGGAGGCCTCTTCTACACACAAAAATGGATTGTGAAGCATTGTGGTGCATTGTGAGATTGATGTGAGGTGGTGAGAGTGAAGCAAGGAGGGAGCTCCAAAAGGGTATAATCCCTTTGTAATCTACTTCTTGTTTTGAAGTACTAAAGCCATTGAGTGGCTGCTTTCCCATGGAAGTAGCCCACATTGGGTGAACCACGTATATTGTGTGTGGTCTCTCTCTCTCTCTCTCTCTCTCTCTCTCTCTCTCTCTCTCTCTCTCTCTCTCTCTCTCTCTCTCTACACTCTATAATCTCTCATGTTTGAAATTTTTCTCTCTCCATTAAGTAAACTACTCAATTATCTACTTAGCTACGCCATATTTTCTAACAATAATGGCAATGTTTATGATTCTAATAATACTTTTATTGTTACGCTTTTAATATTATGGTGTTGTTTATGATTAAGGCAATGACAATGGCAGTGATTACGTTTAAACTTAAGGTTATGGATTTTCTTACAGTTATCATTATGGTTATAGTTATATTTTTGGGTGTATTTATGGATGAAAGCAAGGAATGGTGGTACAAAATTGGTTGTCTTTGACACCACCTATGCTTGGTGGGTTCTTAAGTAGAACAAGACTAAAATAAAAGAGGGAAAAAGGAAAATAAATGAGAAAAATCAAATACAAAATTCTCGGAGGTTTCTTACTTTAGTCTTCTTTTTTGAAATGTTCGGTAATAGATCGATGTGGGTGGGATTCATATTCTGCCACAATCTCTCTCTCTCTCTCTCTCTCTCTCTCTCTCTCTACCTCCATGGCACTCAGGCCAGTACCATATCTTTAGATACGATGTTGGAAGCTGAGCATAATCCCTTCAACAATCTTGACTATGGTGGATTTTGCCAAAAAAGCTGCCCTAGATAACAAGAAAAAACACTACAAGAGGTTGTGTGTACTTGTGACACTGTTAGCGACGAAAATACATTGGGTTTAATACTCCTCCGTGTCGCTAAGACCAATGCTAAAAGCATCGATACGGGAACGTCTTTATGAGCGTCGCTATATGCATTGCTATACGCGTCGCTATATAGCGACGATCATAGCAACATTTACAGGCCACCTATAGCGACGTTCATAGCGATGCTGCAGAGCCTTATATAGAGACGCTTATAGCGACACCCGAGAGAAAAAATTTTGGTGGCAGGGAATTCACCCATCAACCATATTGAATGTTTCAATAATAGAGTAAACCTAAATGAATCCAAGATAAGCCCAGATTCACCTTTGAAAGAAAGTGCAAGCTTAGATATAGATCCAACGTAGTCACCCACAAGACAATAGAACCATTAACTCCATCATCCATAGTATTTTTTGCAAAATAAAGATACAAAACTGACAAAAGTAAATTGATGAAAGTAAATCAATGATAATTGTACACATCATAGGCAAAATCACTTGATTGTTAAACTTTGCAAATGTAATAGTTACAACACCATTGTCATTATTGAAAAAATATACATGGTTTTCAGATAGTTACAAACAAACGTATAAACGTTATTTCATGATACATAAAATATGACAAAAAGAAACTAATGCTATCTAGCTACGGCTAGACTGACGTCGTCTAATCAGATGTCTCATCGCGTCCAAGCGGTGTACCTGTCGGATTCTGCAAAAAAAAAACAATAAGACAGCTTTTTGTAAGTATAAACATATAATTATAAAGCAATACAACAAATAGAAAAGAGTAAACCCTAATACTAACCATGCCTCCGCGAGAACTCAGAATGTCCATCAGGGCGTTTAAGCCCTTCATGTCTGGGTACTCGCGCTCGTACGGTGTGGAGTCACGTCTTGTCATCGACCACTGTCAAAACATACAAAGAATCCATTATGTTAGAATTTAGAAACCCCTATACCCTAGACTATCAAACCTAAAGAGCAATGCAAAAACACTTACAAAATTGGCCTCAAATGATGTCCACCCATCACTCTCCAAGTGATGCGAGCTCCCTGCCTCTAGTTACGCTTTGACTCCCTCCTTTTGTTGCTTCCACTTTTCGAGATTCTCGCGCGCTTCTTTCTTCGCATTCTTCCAGTCTTCTTTGGCGAGCCAATCTGGTTTGTTCCACCCATGCTTAATTGCTTTTTACACTTCGGAACGCTTGTGCTTGCAGTATTCATGCATTCGAACCTTCATCAGGTCTTCATTGAAGCGGTCATCCCGTGTTGAAACAGGAAACTCGTCATGCAGCATTTTGATGACTCTGTCTTTTAAATCACTTGGTACTTCACTCCAAGTGTTTAGTATATAGTGTCTAAACACCTGAGAGCAAAGAACGCACATGTGCAAGATGACATTCTTGCCTTCATCATCCAAGATGATGCCGCCGCTGAAGTTGACAGAGTAAGGCAAGCCCTCTCGTCGGTGACGCGTGAACCTGGGTGTCCTGAAAGGGGTCTCTAGCGGCATGTCAATGGGGGTACGGACGTCAGGTGTCTCCACTGGAGTCTAAGCCCTGAAGCGAGGAGTGTCGACTGGAGTGACTCTTGGAGGAGTAGGTAGTGGTATGTAGCTGCTAGGAACGGCCGTCAGCCGCGCAAAACTTGGCGAAGATGGTGATGCCGTGGCTGGTGTGGGGGCGGACAAAGAAGGGGAGGGTAAAGAGTCTCGTCGAACACGAGGTGGTGTCGAGGCATCGGCGGTGGCATCCCCATAACAACCGCCACCGTCACTAGAGCGTCGGTGCCTAGATGAGTGTGGAGATCGTCTCATCAACACCGAAGCTTCGGAGCGCGTTGAATGCTCTATAATAGAGAGAGATGCTAAAGGAGTAGGAACATGTGACGGTGCTCTAGAGCAATGACGCTCCACGTACCACTACCTCTGCTGAGGTGACAAATATGAAAGAAACTCATCATCATCCATACATGCATTAAACACACAAACATTTAATTTTAATATTGAATGAATGGAGAAGAAAGCATGGACAAGTAGAGAGAGAGAGAGAGAGAGAGAGAGAGAGAGAGAAAGAGAGAGAGAGAGACAGATAGAGATAGAGAGAGAGAGAGGACTCATAAAGGGGGAGGGCTTTCTGTGTAGAGAGATTTTATTGAATTTCTGTGAATCTATAAAAGCACTGCGCTCCGGGTCTAATGGAGACTGAAACTGCAATCGCGAAGGTGATCCGTCTCTGCTCATAGATGTTGGTTGCCCCACCACTAACTCTAGTTGATTGGGTGAAAGAGACGCTAAGAAGCAGCAGTAGTAGTGCTTCTTAGCGTCTCTTTCACTCGATCAACTAGATCTAGCGATGGGACAAGCAGCATCTATGAGTAGAGACATATCACTTCCTTCGTGATTGCAGCTTCATTGCACCCGGAGCGCAGTGCTCGTCATCTCCTTCTGCTCTAATCATGCTTGTGTAGACATCCTTGGTGGATCTCTTCCCAAAAAGCCGTCGCATAACACATGATTCTCTAGAAGATACACTTGATGACCTTCATAGATTTGCTTCTTCAATGAGGACGCCCGACGTGCATTCAGTCAAGGTCCACATGTGACACATGATTTTTATCCGCTTGTTTGAAGCCCTGCATGTATACACATGATAATAGATAAGCTTGAGAAAAACCAAGATTTACAGTGTTTGAGTTTAAGTGTAAATCACCTGAGCATTTTGTTAGTCCGGGATAGTCATGCATGGTCCACATTAGAATGCCTCTGATCAAAGCATTACATCAACCTGTGTGTCGGATCATATCCACCACTTCTATGCCAATCCACAATTGTTGCATCTCTTCCAATAGTGGACCAAGATACACATCCATATTCTTCACTTTATACCGCCCCGGCACAATCAAACTTAGCCATAGGTGCCCCTTCTTCGTAGTCAAGGGAATGTTGTAGTTGACGATGACAACAGGCCATACATTGTAAGATGTTGATCTTTCACCAAATGGATTACGCCATCCATAGCCAGGCCTAGGCGCAAATTTCGAGCTTCTCTGGCAAAATCCGACCATGTTTCATCTATATGTTTCTAGGCTACGCAATCTGTAGGAATCCGAAGCACAGCGTCCGAAGATTTATTCTCCTCATGCCATGATCTAGGACGGCCATGGACTTATATTCGAAGAAATGCTTGATGCGAGGAAGCAGAGAAAAATGTTGGAGAGGGGGGATAGGTAACACACCCAGCACACAAAATATCTGTCTCTCTATAGCCCAGGGATTCCACAGCACCCCTAACCTCTCAGATAACACCTTCAAATTGGTTAATTTGCACTAACAACTCCACTTTAGCATACAAAACAACTATCTCACACCTTGCAAAAAAATACTCCACATCACAAATGCACCCACACTGCTCAACTCACCCTTTTCGACTCACAAAACACTCCTAATCTGCCCTCTTGGTAGCACCTTTGCAGGCAAACCCTCTGCAAGTAATGGCCAATACATGAAGAGCGAGAGAAAAGGAGGGGAATGGGGAGAAGCAACACAAGAGATTGGGGTAAATAAGTGGTATTATTGCATAGGGAGTAGTACAATCAAGTATGCAGCTTCAATGGCAAGCTTAGCACCACACAAGCTTCAAGCTTCCAATCACCCACTCAAGCAAAAAATCCCACATTGGTCAAAGACCCCAAAAAATGAACATAAACCTCCTTTTATAAGGGTGTGTCTAGGAGACCCAAAAAAGAAAAATGGGGTGATCTTCCATGTTGTGCACTTCATTTGGAGCTCTATTTAGAATTTACTTGCATTGCCACCACTTGACATATTTGATTTTTGGAAACAATTGCATGCTACACCTCTTGTCCACCCGATTCGGCGCCCGGTCTTCCTCCTCTTGGGCCTTTGAGTGTCCTTGGCCTTGCCCTTTAACTGCCCTTGTTTGCTCATCCTCTTTGCAGCGAGACCCCTCCCCTCCTTGTGCAATAGCGATGTCGCTATTGGGGGGGGGTACACCCCTTTCCTCAAAAAATTTGACCCTTAACGGGCATGGGCACCGGCCCTTACTGGTTGCCATGTCATCACTAAAATTCCACCCCACGTGGACGCCCGCGAGCGCGCCACCTCCCTGCACTGCCGACACACGCCAAACGCCCACTACGCAGCGCCAGGTCCACGCGCCATGGCCAGGAGCTCACGAGCTCTCCTCACGCCTCTTGGATACCAATGGGGAGCCACGCTCTACCCTATATAGTGAAACCCCGTGGCATCCCACTGCATATGTGGGTTAATAGGCACGCCACGTGGCGGCCTGTCAGAACTCAGGCCTCAAGGTTTTTGAAAAGAAACCAAACCACCTTTTTTTTTTAACAAAACTTTGTTTTCTCTACTTGTCCTGCATGCCCATTGGCCCCCGATCGTCCATTTGCAGAGCTGTCGAACTCGGCAAAAACCTCATTGAACCAACTCCGTCTTCCCCCAACTTTGCCCCACTTCATGACTTTCCTAGCCCTTAAACCGAGGCCACCAAAACCCGATCAAATCATCTGCAATCAACTTCGGACAAAGACACCCAATCTTCCGACTTCCATATCTTTCCGCTCCGGACTCCGTTTGACATGCAGTCACTCCATGCTAGCTCCGTATGATGCACACTCTGCTCTAGAACTTTGTCGGTGCTCAAAAGATGCCAAATGGCACATTCTCCAATGCGGCCAAGTGGGCTCAGACCTGGCCCCCGGAAAAACTTCAATTGATCATACCTTGCAAACTATGGCTCCGATCCGCAATCCAAAAAGACGTTTAGGCTCCCTGAATTGAGCTCTACACATCTATACCTCAATTTCCACTTAGATTACCTGTCTCCTGCTGCCCTGTCCGGCAAGAATTTGCAAACTTCTGAAACTTCAACCTTCAATAACTTGGACTCCGTAGCTCGGTTTGATGAGCCGTCTGGATCTACTCCTTCAGCACTTCAAACTCTTCATTCTTGGACCCAAAATCTACACTTTGCATCTCTTGCACCTGCTATCCAAATTAGCCCCTCATGGAGCCTTTCTTGGCCTATAAGCCGCATCATGCATACAATTCCGCTGCTACCTGCCATCCCATGATTTTCCTAGCTGCTCCAGCCCCTTGCCATGCCTCTGCTTTCCTACACACATCTGTCCATGCCACCTTCTAGAGTCGACACACTTTGGTTGCACCAACATGGCAAAACCTTTTGTGGAAATTTTTGTTCCATGGAGATCTACTCCATATCTCTCGGAAGCACATTTCAGACACTTCTCCATGTCTATGTATTCCCCTCTGAAAAGAATTCACTCGTTAGGACAAGCGTGGATCAAATTGTAATCCATATTGTTTACAAGGACATAAGATCCTCATTGAGCGATAGGTGTTTCGGTTGGATGGACCCACATCCTCGTCACTACTTATAATGAGGATAAAAACCTTATAACCTGGACATAGATTCAATCTTCTATCGGCATCCTCCGTCTTTTATCTCTCTCTCTCTCTCTCTCTCTCTCTCTCTCTCTCTCTCTCTCTCTCTCTCTCTATTTGTTCACACTGTAAACTACCTCACATTCTCTAGTCGTGTCCAATCCCCACACACCTCGGTCTAGAGGTGCACGGAGATCAGGACCACCGGGTTATAATCTCGTCTTTATTGGTCAATGCCTATATTTGTGGGTACAAGATATCTACACACCCATGTCTACATGATAGTGCATGTAGTGGACAAAACCTCTTTGCCTCTTCTCTAGCTGTAGCATTTCAGAGCATCTTAACATCTTTTCACAGTAGATCTTTGTTCAAGGGATTACTTAGCACATTGCATGTTGGCCTCCAATCAGAGTATCATGCCGTTGAAAGCTTTCGAGCTTAAAATCGCATCCGTAGAGAAGAAGAGATGGATCACCGTTCGTCTAACTCTAATTTTTTTACCGTAATCTTAAAGGTAGACTGTAATATAAAAACTCAATCCAAAATCTAATCTTAAATCTAACCGAATTGAACATGTGGTGATTTGCGGCTAATTGAATATGGTTAGTGTGTGAGTTAATAGCTGTCAGATTCTGATAGGAATATACATATTGTTGTGTAACTAGTGTTTGCTCTTTGGGCAAACTGCACCTTCATTGACATGCAATAAAATCTAACCTAAATCTAAAAAAAGCTAGTCCATCGAACATAAATCTAGATCTGATCTAATCTTAAACTCAAAATAAACATAAATCTAATCTAATTTAACGTAAATATAAATCTAACGTAAATAAACTTAAATTTAATCTAACGTAAATCTAACCCCAAATAAACTTAAATCTAATATAATCTAACGTAAATAAACCTAAATCTAATCTAAAGTAAATCTAAACCTGACCTAATTTGAAACTCAACATAAACATAAATCTAAATCTAATCTAACCTAATTTAATTTAAATTTTAATTTAATCTCTTTCTCTCTTTGTTTTCTCCCCTTGCCTCTCTCTATCGTCTTCTCTCCCTTTCTCTCTGTTTGGTTTTTTATTATCTCTCTCATTCTCTTTGTTTTCTCCTCTCTCTCTCTCTCTCTCTCTCTCTCTCTCTCTATGTGTGTGTGTACGCATTCTTTGTTTATTCATGTGTGTGTGTGTGTTTTGTTTATGCATGTGCTCTCTCTCTCTCTCTCTCTCTCTCTCTCTCTCTCTCTCTCAAAAACACAATGTGTGTGTGTGAGAGAGACAGAGAGAGAAAGAGGGAAAGGGAACATGAGAGAGAGAAGAGAGAAGGAGCAGACATGTCTCTCCTTTCTCTCCTCATGTGTGTGTGTGTGTGTGGAGAAGAAAGAGAGAGAGAGGGAGAGCACATGTTATCTCTTTGATTGAGTGCCGAAAACTCAGATCTGAGATTTGAGTTTTCGGGCACTCTCAGTTTATTTTTTACCCCTGTCTCGACGACTCTATGGGCATCTCTATGTTACAAATAAACTAGCGACGCTGATAACGACGTCGTGAAGTTTCACTTTTGAGCGTCGCATTGCGAGTGTCACTAATGTGAAGTACCTCTTATAGTGAAAGGAGAATAAATATTGAATTAAGCTCCATGGTTTTTAATGGGTCTCTTTTGGTATGTTTGCTCAATTTTGAAACCATCTATACTATATATGATGGAGCTTAAAGTTTTTGAGCAAAGACAATTCATGCACGAGTCACACTATGCTGCATTTCAAAGGAAACCTTAAGAAATGCAAAAGTGAAAGGTAGAAAATGAGAAGACTTAAAAGTCTTAGAAATGCAAAGTAAAAATCTTAGTATACTATCTATATTTATAATATTGAGAAGGCGTGGAATTTCACTTTAGTTCTCAACTTTCAAGGGTGACCAGTGACTACTTTTTCTTTTTAAACTTATTTGAAGGGTGGTTTTACTTTGCATTTTGAAGGTCATAAAGAACTTTCCTCCATGTGTCATCTAAGACTGTTGTCATGCGAGGCTTAGTTGCCTGTTATATCAACCAACAATTTTCAATAGCGTGTAGCTTCTCACCGGCTTACTATGTCCAAAAGAGCATAATTTTCAACTTATGCCGGTTTCTTGTTGGTCACTCTCTCTCTCTCTCTCTCTCTCTCACACGTCTCACTCTCCCTCACTACTTGCTGCTCCCTGTGACATTTTGAACTGTCGTGCATGCCTTAGTTAAAACTCCCGAAGCTTATAGACAACTAAGCTTCGCGTGACCATGCCCTAATGACCCTCTCTTTGTAGGCTTGCACGGACCTTCCATGCCGTAAATGATGTCCAACCTTAGTGCTCAAAGCTTATTAGTTGCATGTATGTATCCGTGCTTTGTGTGTGTGTGTGTGTGTGTGTGTGTGTGTGTGTGTGTGTGAGAGAGAGAGAGAGAGAGAGAGAGAGACTAATTGTCTGTGTGTGCGTGTGTGTGACAGAGTTGATGTGCCATTCATTGAGATATTGGAGCGTTGCAAGAAGGCCTTCCACATTTGCATTGCATTGCTAAAGTGTAGCAAGCTCAACAATTCAACAATGAGAGTCCAATGATTTTTTGTGGATGTCTTGCACGCATTGTGTGTGTGTGTGTGTGTGTGTGTGTGTGTGTGTGTGTGAGAGAGAGAGAGAGAGAGAGAGAGAGAGAGAGAGAGAGAGGGAGAGAGAGAGAGAGAGGGAGGGAGAGAGGGAGAGAGAGAGAATGCAATGTTATTGACTGCAAGATTTTTAATGTGCTGAGAATAGAGAATGGTCCATGTGATTCATCCTCTGTGTGTGTGTGTGTGTGTGTGTGTGTGTGTGTGTGTGTGTGTGTGAGAGAGAGAGAGAGAGAGAGAAAGAAAGAAGGGAGGGAGAATAAGCATTGGTCTTATAATCAAAAATCGACAAAGCGTCGATCAACATAACCCACAATCAAGAGTCTAAAATCGACATTGACATCTATAAAATTGAGAATCGACAAAATCAAGAATTGGCGGAATCGGAAAATTTTGATCCACCAATCCAAGGCAAAAGGCGTGCAAGCCCAAGGCAAGATGGACCTCAACAAACAACAAAGACGGACACCGAGAGGCAATTCCACTAACTTGGCTATTTTTGAAGGTCTTTATGCTAAACTTCTTGCTCTTTTCTTGGGATTGATTCAAATTTCAAATGTGAATCTCCAAATTGATAGACGGGATTGTACTAAACCTAGGTTTTTTCAAGTGCTTTAAGGAAAATTAGAAGTTTTGAGGCAAATCTAAACTTCTTTGTAAATTCTCTAAGCTTTAATTTAATTTAGGTTCTTTGAACTTTGGAGATATTCTCACCTTCAAGTTAAAATTTAAAGTTGTGAGGTTACGTTGTTGTCAGCCATTTTGCATCCATGGCTTTTTTGGAGCACGGAGATGTATTTTTTATGTTTTTAATTCATTACAATTCACTCTCACAAGTGATAAGTGAGTGCTGAGAAAAACAAAGTTTAAAAACAAATTAGAGGTAAATCTCAAAATCTGTAGGTGGGATTATACTAAACCTAGGTTTTTTTGTGCAATTATTGTGGGTGTCCTAACCTTCCAATAATATCTTCTGTGGCCCACTCTGTTTCTTACTTTCTCTTGGTATCTAACTTCTATCTCCCCCAAGACCTTTCCTTATGTCACATGGCAATGGCCTCCAAGGTGCATTAGATATAGTTGAGGAAATTATTAGATGCGATTTCACTGAACCTACGTTTTTCTAAAGCACTCTAGTATACAATAGTTTTTTGCTATTATTCAATAGTCCTTTATCTATACTCTTTATAATAGAGCTTGAAAAATTAGAGGAAGGAGAGGGTCTCCATGTGTCGCCTTCTGGTTGATTTGCACGGCATGTTTGATCAACACCCAAATTGAGTTGTTGAGTCTTGCTGGTTGTCCTCCTTGTTGTAGACACACTAAAGAGCCTTCAAAAATTGCATGAAGTAGTGTAGATTCAATGTAAATCTATTCTTTCTCAATGCCTTAAAAAAGTCAAAATCGTACACATGACATTGTGTTAACATGTGTGTGTGTGTGTGTGTGTGTGTGTGTGTGTGTGTGTGTGTGTGTCTCTATGTTTCATTGATTCTAGGGCTACAATAAGCAGAACTGAATATTTTCATATTCAACAAACTCTAGACTACTGATTCTCACAAAAAATAATACAAAACATCCTTTGTTAACAGACATTTTGCATTTTTACAATATACAAAGTCCATCAAGCTTGGAAAATCGTAAATGGGGGGATGATACAATCACCCATCTGAGCCGGATAGCAGTAAATAAAGCAACAGCAAACAAGATAGACCCTTACCTACATCCATACAAACAGAGCACCATTTTGTTAGATCTGCATGCGTATAGACAGGTATCAGCAGGTCTAGTCAGTTGTTATCTATGTCAATCTACTGAAAACTTAAACTACTGCTACACCTAATAGTGCAGACCATAAGGGTCTAAGTATATGGGCCATAGTTTTCCCCATAGGTCATGACATCCTAGGGAATGCCAGTGAAGTGCCTAATCCAAATATATATAAAACATCCCCAAGTCAGAGTCCCATTAAGAAGCAAGGTTACCTAAAAACATTGCATGCTTTTCAAACCTGTAGAGACTGCAGGTGGCCACGTGGTGGTGTATTACAACCACCCAATTTGTGCAAACACCCAATGTCTTTATCCAGCTGTGTCTAACAAAAAACCGAGTGTAATTTAGTATACAAGATAATATACATAGCTTATCCTCATGGTTCCTAACCATAAAGTCGAGTATGTAAAAAAAAAATTTGCCAGAGTTTTGTTTGAAAAATGGATTATTTTTCAAAAAAACACCATCACCCAAGGAGACCCTCAACAGGAGTTTTTTTAACACAAGATTAACTTTGAAATTAAATCAGACTCCTTCCTCTAAACTTCCTCCTGAATCCCATATATCTATTTCTAAGAAGAAGCAAAAAGTGATACAAGATCTTTAGCATGAGTTGACACAGCCGCAGTATGTGGGACTACAACTCTTACCACACAAAATGTTAGAACTAACTCTATAGATGCATAAGCATAGTCAAAAAATATCATATGGTCATAGGCCAAAACATAGTGTGCACAAACAAGGGGTACAAAAACCAGTGGTTCATTTTATGTGAGCTCAAAGTAGATCAATCATTGACCAGCATAGTGGTATCAGCTGATGGTGATTCATAAATATACTAAACATCTATATCCAGCAACAATGTTTGTGAATATAATGCAGAATGGAGAAGCCCATCCTAGGGCCATACTTTACTGAAAACAGTAGATTATGACCTTTTTTCCAAACTTATTTAGCCTAGTCAGTACATAAAGTGACTTATTGCAAGCCATAGGTTATTTTTAAAATTGTTAAATTCAAGCCGGATTTCCCAGCGGCAAAAACCTTCTCAGCCAGAGTTATTCTAGACATGTCATTCCTTCCATCACTTAGCCTATGTTCATATGCCAGACCAATCTTAGTACACCCATAGGGCAGGTAGACCTAAACACCCTTTTAGTAAGCTCAGAAGATGATCAGTATACGAAACCTTAGTGCTACCTGCTAATGAAGATTCACAACCATACAAAGTATCCATAACAAGCCAAAAAGATTTGTGACCCATATGCAGATAGGATACACCATACCAATTACAGTACAATACATGTCCCAATGATCCAAGTTACACCAACTAGTCAGTCATAATTTCAAGATTCCCTCAGTTTGGCAATGTAACAAAAACCATGAAGAAGTACCTATGTCAGTATAGTAATGCAACTCAGCCAGCAAGTTATTTATACCATGCTAACATCCTGATGGAGTTTCACCCAGATGTAGTTTAGAACAGTCAAGCTATTCCATAGCTCACAACATAAGAGATATCACCCAGTCAAACCACAGCCCAACCAGATGGACTAAGAACCAGGATACACTAAGCAGAGGAACAAAACGTTTGTAGAAGCCAAGTTACTGAATCCGAGTAAAAGAACATGCAAGAAGCATGAAGTCATGCTTTTGTCAACAACAATCTAAGATTTCAATTTTAGCAACCAGGATAGGTCCTATTTAGAGCAATACTTCAAAAGGTCGGACACACCAGCAGGTAGCATTTTAGTGTAAGCCATAGGTTTATACTAAAATGGAATTCCAAGTAGCTCAATCTTTCTTAGCCTCAAATATACTCTAGACAAGTCATGCCATGCCAAAGCCAGTAGCATGTATATCAGCATGGAATCAACAGAGAGCCCAACTTATAAGACTAAAATAGAGATTGTGCCTTTGCTATATAGTAAGAGGAAGGTGAAAAAATAATGCAACGCATAGGTACCCTATATTCACAACCAGCAAACAACATATCTACTGGCCCGCATATACTGAAACCTATACATAGCTTAAACGGGTAAACTAATAAGTGACCTTATCTTATGACAGTTTTCAGAATAATCACAGTACCATCACGGCTTTACTAAAATGAAATAGACTAATCCCAATATCAATCCAACCTACTGTACACCAAGTAAGGTGAACCAATAACAGAACCACTGTTTACACCTTTCAGATATAATGCCATATTGAACGGGCTAGCAAGCCTGAGTCATAAGGACCATGATGTATAGTAAGCATCACAATGGTTATGGCTAAAAAAAGAAAAATAACCAGAGTATCCTAGCTACTGCCGAGCCAGAATTAAGATGAGTCTAATGCATAATACAGAGGACAACAACCATTTCTTTATGGTGCTTCAAAAAACAAAAAAGTGATACAAGTATTGAAGCTACAGCCCTCAAGAAGCATGCTAACCTGCGTAACCTCAAGTTCATTCCCAGCAATCGATGTTGTTTTCTTAGGCATGTTTGATAGTGAAAAAAGCTCCCTCCACTCTAATCAAACACTCAATGCAGAAAAGCAAAAAATAGCGCAAGAGATCTAAGTGATAAGCACAAAGGGGCTCTCACCTTTATATAGAGCAAGACTTGTAGGAGTATTGATAAGCATTCATGGCGCTACTTCCCCATTGTGTGGGCACATCTAACCATGCTGAGCGCCGAAACCAGTTGTACAACAGTGTATCACATCCTGTAGAATCCCCAGACTCAAATACAAGGTGTGGTAGCGGCAGGCAGAGATCACCCTTAAATAGTCATCACTACAACAAAATAAGGTGTCATCGATGCTGATATCGACACGGCGCATCGCTTTACGCGTCGCTGTGAAACCAGTTGCTATTTGCGACGCGTATAGCGATGCAGATTTCCACGCATATAGCGACGCAGATTGCCACGCACATAGCGACGACCATAACAGAAAAAAAATTTATTGGGCAGAGGGCAGGTAGCCTGGCCTGTGCCCAGTTAAAAGATGGACACAGTCACAGCCAGATTTCCTGCCCTCTGCCCAAGAAAGCGAGTAGCACCAAAATATCAACCATGCTCCCGCGCGCAAAAATTGCGGCAGAGTTCCCTTTGTTTTTACATAAACTTTTCAAAAGAAAACATATCATGTATACGCCTCCTACATGCTATCCATGTAGGATCTCACATGAGATTTAAGGCCAATGAAAGACAACCGTACCAACTGAAAAGCATAACCATAACATAAAACCATAACCGGCTATAACCACTTTGATCAAAACCATAATGCAGATAACCATAACCATACACAAAATTAACAATAACCATAAGCATAACCAGAAAGAGAAACAATAACTGTCTATACAATGACAATGAAAATAATCATAACCATAAGGGAAACAATAACTGTCTGAACACTAACTGTTTGTACAAAAAAGAGACACAGAAGCGTGTCTGTGTCTCACAAAGCATATATATGAAATCTGGTCCACTAATGACTAGGCGTCGCAACCTGCACATAGGACAACTCACAAAATTAGTATTGATATTACTTCACATATATTGACTTAATTAAATCAACTTACACATATTAACGTCTCACCTCAAGCGATCAGTGAGACTGTAAGGCCTCCCAGTCTACAGGCTCTCCTGAAGCTTCAAGATCATTCAGTACTTCATAGATACCTCTGCGATATCCATCTGAATCCTCCTCGCGTGTCGGAGCTCGATGCATCGCAAGATTCTGCGTTTATACAAAAATCAAAGTAATAAGAATACATGATTCATCGCGTTTTAAAAAACGCCATAGTTAAGATTGGATTAGAAACTCACAAACTCATAGCGAAAGGTGTCGAAGCCTCCGCTGCCAAGATGAGATGTCCCCCTAGTCATCTATCGTACCTGCGTGGCCTCACGCTGCTGTCTGAACTGCATGGCCGCTGTCCGCTCATCCTCCCTGATCTGCAGCCATGTCTCGTGTGGGATGCCCGAAGGCTTCGGCGAGCCGGTCCTGAAAGTCTTCCGAGCTGCATCTCGTCGATGTTTCAAGGTGTCCCGTGCAACACCCTTGATCCACCGCATCGGAACAACGGAAGAACCCGGAGCAGGCTGGTACTCTCTCAGGATGGTCTCCACTATGTAAGTGACTTTTTCCTTTTCTTGCTGATCCCAAGACGTCAGAATGCTGGTCGAAAACTGCAGCTACACGAGCTGGCGAATCCGCTGTCGCATCTCCGTCCCGACTCTATCCATGTCAACAGAATCATCTCCCCGTACAGTATAGAGCTTGGAGGCACTAGTATCGTGTGCCCCCCAAGGTGTCCAAGGTGTCCGAGGTGTGCCAAGAGGTGTGTCGAGAGGTGTGCCTGGGTAGGACGGGGGTCATGAGCGAGGAGGGGTCGAAGCATCTGTGGACCCTCCTCCACAGCAACCACCACCTCCACCTGACGATCGCCGAGATCGGCGAGTGCGCCTGTGCTGCAGAGATGAGGACATACCCGCCTCTGCCCCACCCCTAGGTGTCGAAGCGGCTGTGATGGGAGAAGAAGGCGTCGTACCCATAGGCGTCCTGAACCCCGTAGGCGTCCCCCCCTAGGTGTCGAACCCTCGGGTGTGAAGCCCGGAGGCGTAGTACTCGTGCCTCTGGCTACCTAGTACTGAGAAGCCTCTGCCATCTGAGCAAGCGTCATCCGTGTAACGAAGCCCATGAATGCATCTACACTCATGGAAGCGGGATTTGGAATCTCGTCTGCCATACTAAAGTCCTACACAAAGAAAGTAAAATAAAGCGTCAGAACACAGTTGTTTAAATTAACTTTAAGCTTAACTTTAAATCAAAGTCTTCACACAAACACTTACAGGCCTAGGCCTCGACGAGTGAGGCATCATCGATAAGATCTTGCACCGTATCATCGTCTATCTCTAATTGCAAACATAACTCTGCCCCAACTCGTTCTGGTAGATTGTCTTCATCCATTGCATCTTCATCTACAACTGTCAATTCTGGCTCGTCTGCGTCATCCCTCGTATATCTGTCATCTTCCTCTGCCATACCTTCGTCCATCTCATCTAATGTCACAGTAGTATGGACGTCGTCTGACTGAATTTCCTCCAGGAGATCTTGCCCTTCAAATACTTGTTTATTTCTTGGAGCAACCTAAACCACAAACCACCATTGTCGCTCTCGAGGGTCCGGTACAAAGACCACTTGCTCGCAATGTTCGGGGAGAGCAAATGTGTCGCTCGCATCTGTCCAAATCTTTGTAGAATCTATTTGCACAAGTTTGTTTCCATCTCTGCGTATTGTTGCATTGCGACCAGAAGTAATCACCTTGAACCACTTCACATCCAACAAAAACATCTCAAACCGCCTGAAGCTTACTTTCAGGATATCTGACACCAGACCACAGTAATCCAGGTTGCCAGTGCTCTCATTCGTGTCTCTAGCACTGGCCCTGCTCTTTTGCATGAAACTAACCATTACCCCACTGTCAAACGTGTTTCTTCTGCTGTCAATTTTTTGTGTTCTGAAATGTTTTCCATGCGATCACAGTGCCATGTATGTATGATACTTCCAGTCACATCCAATAGCCAGCTCTTCCACTTCTAGAGATATGGGTTCTCCGATCTGTCGAGCTTCTCTCACTGTCTTGTCCAACCATGCCATTGTAGGGAATTCAGGTAGAGGATCGAGATAGTCTGGCAAGGGTAAGCCTCTAGTCGTTCGACTTCGCCTGAAATCTTGTCGCTCTAGATTGCGTCTCTCTGCGCCCTCTTCTTCGTACCTTTCAAGCCATTTTTGCATCGGCGCTGAATTTAGTATACAGAACTTCATGATCTTTTCTCGCATGGCCAGGTTCGTTTTCTTCGGCACCCCTTGCCCTTGCGGCTCCTCTCCCACCAGTCTTGCATCCTCCTCATCGCTCCACAGTCGAGGCATTTCTGGGTCGGAAACGGATAGAAATTCGGTCATCAATACAAGAGACTCTTACACCAGCCATCCTTCTGCCATGCTCCCCTCTGGATGCGCTTTTTTGGGGAACAAAACCCTTAAGTGTTTTCATGAACCGCTCTAGAAAGAACATCCAACGGCTGTGGACTGTACCTGCCACTGCAACCTCATCTACTACATGGACGAGCAAGTGCATTTGGATAGTTAGGCAGCTCATGGGTAGATACTTCTCAATCATGCAAACTGCCTCAATGGAGTTAGCCCTTGCGAATGCAATAGATTCCTCCCGTATCTCCTTGGAAGAGATCCACCGCACTAGCTCTGAAATCTTGTATATGCAGGTCCGCACTTCCTCCGTTAAACACCCCTTGATCGCAATTGGAAGAATGAATTGCAAGAACTTATGCCAGTCCTGCGATTTCAACCCTGACAGTTGATCGTCACGGGTGAATGCTGTCTTGAGACATCGCATATATCCTGTTGGCATCCTGAACTCTGAAATCACCCTTTTCACTTGTCGCTCTTTGTTTTTTAGCAATACCCATGGCGCTCTTGGAAGTTTTGTCTGACCAGTTGCATTGGTGAAAGGCCACAGCTCTGGCATCTTTCCAACCGACTGCAAATCATCTCGTGAAGCTCGATTGTCTTTCGTTCCCATGATTGTCTTCCAGAGGAGCTCTCCCACATTCTTGAATATATGCATTGGATCGAGCAAATGGTTAATTAGTAGATCACCCCAGTACAGCAACGTAAGGAGAATGGACAAACGTTTCATTCCTGGAACAGGTTTCCCCTCATGTTGCTCCCATCGGCGACGCCACTCTTGTACATGCATAGGACGACATTCGACGCGACCAAGCTGGCCTTCGGGCAAGTGATGGCCATCTGGAAGATAATGATGGTGGCCTTGATAAATTGTCTTTCGAAGAGAGGTAGAATAGCGCACATCCAAAGACTGCCCGCAAATTGGACATGCATTGTATCCCGAAGTTGTTAGTCCTCAACATGTCTTCAGGAGATAGGCGCACGGCTTCTGGTGCTGCTTCATTCGCGTTCTCCTCGCTTGTCTGGAAGAAGGCATCCAGCATCTCCTCCATGCCGTCGTCTTCTGTCTGTAAGCCCTTTTCTGCTTCCATCCGTGGCTCTATATTGGTCGGACCTTCACGCATAATCTCTTTTCTCTCTCTCTCTCTCTCTCTCTCTCTCTCAGATGTAGGTGCTATGTCGTGGAAATCAATGCCCGTTTCGTAGGAGTCGTATCGCAGATTCTGTACGGTTTCTCTAGCAAACTCTCCGTACTTGTGCACATGCTCATTACATATCCTACGCTTGTGCAGGATTTGATACTTGCAAAGCATGCACGAGCATGCAATCTTTTCCTCCATGTTAGTTGATGACCTTGCCATCTACAATGATTATGAATTTTGTTTTAATATATATATATATATATATATATATATATATATATATATATATATATATATATATATATATATATACTCCTCACAATGTAAACTACCTCGCATTCTCTAGTCTTGCCCAATCTCCGTACACCTCGGTCCAGAGGTGTACGGAGATCAGGACCACTGGGTCAAAATCTCATCTTTATTGGTCAAATCCTATATGGGTAGACACATACGTGCACTCCCAGGTGTACATGGCAATGCATGTATCAGGCAAAACCCCTTTTCCTCTTTTAGTTCCATAGTTTCTTCTCTGTCTACGTATCCTATCTCTCGTTCTTTCTCTCTCGCTCTCGCTATCTCTCTTTCTCTCTCTCTCTCGATCTCGCTCTCGCTATCTCTCTTTCTCTCTCTATTTCCCTATTTTCTATCTCTCTCTATTTCTCTATTTTCCTATCTCTCTGCCATAACTCCTAGAGCTCCACTTCCCTATCTCTCTCTCTCTCTCTCTCTCTCTCTCTCTCTCTCTATATATATATATATATATATATATATATATATAACTCTCTTTCTCTGTCTCTCTATTTCCTATCTCTTTCTCTCTACTTACCTCTCTCTCTCTCTCTCTCTCTCTCTCTCTCTCTCTCTCTCTCTCTCTCTCTCTCTCTCTCTCTCTCTCTCTCTCTCTACTTCCCTATCTCTCTAATGATCGAATGAGCGATTGATCTAGGGAGATCTAGACGCCCAAAACTGCGGAGGACTACACAACATCGACAAAGACTGCATCAGAGGATCTAGCTAGGTCACTTTGGCTCGACATGCACAACGCCCGGTCAGAGTACTGACCATGGAGGAGATCTACCTATCCCAGCTAGCTCGTTTAGCCGTTTAGTCCACACCTAGCAGTTTAGGATTCCATAATATTTTATTTTGTCATCTTCTTACTCTAACTTTGTATCAGATCCATCACATTGTAACTTTCTTGTTTCATGTCTCATAGGTCACTTTGGCCTTTCGAAGACGTTAATATACCATTTCATTTTATTTCTCTCTTTAATTTTTTTTTCTTTAATTTTTTTTTCTTTAATTTTAATCTCCTAAGCATACATTAATTCTCTCTCTCTCTCTCTCTCTCTCTCTCTCTCTCTCTCTCTCTCTCTCTCTCTCTCTCTCTCTCTCTCCTACACACACACACACACACACACACGATGTAGAGGTAGAGAGAGAGAGAGAGAGAGAGGGATTGGGAAGGGTGGAGATGGAAATAATACCTGCGCAGCAGGTTTTGGCCAAGACCTGAGCAGGCGAAAATGGCCTCTGCGTGCGGGTTTTGCTTTTTTCTCCCAATTTTTTTTGCGTCGCTATACACGTCGATATACGCGTGGCAAATAAAGGCCTTTCCACGCATATATCGACGCACATTGCGACGTGTATAGCGACGTGTATAGCGACGCCCGCTAATGTCGTCGATATACGCGTGGAAAAGCATGGCCGTCGATATATACGCGTCGATATCTTCATTTAGTGTTATAGTGCATAGAGGCGTCGCCTCGTATGGCACCTTTTCTTCACGTGCAGAAACGCAGGGCACGGTGAAGAACCACCAGCGCCATAATGTACATAACTTGAAAGTTTCCAAGTATTTTAGCTTATTATTTTCATACACACTAAACCAAGGTGAAAAGTCCTTTTGAAGTTATAAAATAATTATGCATTTTTCCATACCAAAAAGTGAGAGACAAGCCTTGAAGGCCCTTGTCCTTTTTCCTTCTATTGGTCCATGTGCTAAGAAAGTATCCTGAATTAAGAGGTTTGACCAGGGAAACTACCAATTAAGCCCTAATCCACACCGCATTCCCAATCCAATATAGTCATAGTGCAATAAGTTGGAGGTAGCTTGCAGACACTAGGTATAGTATTTTATGCGGAGTAGAGAGAAAACCACCTATGTGTATGTGTGTGTGTGTGTGTAATGTAGATGCAGTCCCATCGGGCTTAGTATAGTATCATGTAGAATAAAGAGCCACTACTCGGGTGTGTGTGTGTGTGTGTGTGTGTGTGTGTGTGATTAATGGTAATGTGACCGATGTAAGCATGCCCGGCCATGCAGGATAACGAGACCCATATGTGTGTGTGTGTGTGTAGAGTAGATGCAGTTGCTTCTAGCTTAGTATAGTATCCATGTAGCATAAAGAGTCACCACTTGTGTGTGTGTGTGTGTGTGTGTGTGTGTGTGTGTGTGTGTGTGTGTATCCCAGGCACCATACTCTATGAGGTAGCAGGACCATAGAGTATGGGCCTACTACCTCATCAGAGAGATGAGTAAAGTTTTATTTACCTTACATACAGGCCAATGTTTTTCTTCAATCATCCTAGACAATAAGCTCGGGAGCTCAGTTTTCTGAAAACCATTTCCTTGAAGTTTTCTAAGTAATTTTACGATTTCTTCAAAAGCTACATATGTATTAGTTGATGAGTACATGATTAGATGCAGCATGCCAAGGGAAGAATTAATCGCAGTTTTATGTGGTCGGTTACTTTTTCTTTTCACAAACTCAGAGGGTATAATCTCCAGCTTATCGCGCTTCCAACTGAATCTTGTTACAAAATTCCCAGAGAATGGTGAGAAAAGAGAGATCTCAATATTGAGATAATTTGTACTTATAGCAAATGATTTTGAGTCGATATCAATGTTATGAGCAGCAGTGGGAACAATTGAGAGTACTGAGGGGTAAATGTTTTGGAAGGAGTCAATGTTGGCATGGTTATTAATACTGAAGATATCATCCATAAAACGAAAAGTATACATAAAGCAGGTAGAACCATAGCAGTATGATGACTCGCCGGTTGTTTTAATATCCATGAATACTCAAAGTAGCTTAAGTATAAATTACACATAACAGGTGAGCAGGAGAAACCCATAGGGATGCCCAGTACCTGTCTAAAACATGAATTTCCAATACGTACGAAACAATTATTGAGAACCCAGATAATATGTTGAAATAACTTATATCGACCAAAATGAAGTGACGTTTTAAGTACAGTAGTTTTTACCCATTTTGGTTTCTTTACAAGGGAAATCATATGATACCCTTGCTTTTTTTTGGAGTCGAAGGTCAGATCAATTAATTTGTCAAGAGTATTAATCAGGCCAAAGTCTCCTGATAAAGGTATATTCTCATAACATTGAGAGATGTCAGCTGTAAAGATGCTATATATCTTATCTGGTAAATTTAATAATACATCTGCATCATTTTTTATAATCGAGAAAGGGCAGATGTCAAGGCCAAAAAAGTTTTTGCATAGTGTTTTCTTTCTTTCACAAACCGCCTCAATCAAAGCTAAGTAACACACAAAATTTAATGTGGGGTGGTGAGAGAATTTACGATTCACAAGTCCACACACAAGTTTTCATGCAATCACGGCCGCAACAGTCTCCTCAAAACTAAACCCAACCACAAATAAGACCCCATAAACTTCAGCAGTGCATGTTTTTTAGCATAAAACATCATAAAAACAGCCCTAGGTACAACATGTGTGCACGGGTGAGCTAGTTAGCCCACGTGACCCAAAACCTGGGCTACAAGATGGTGCGCACAGGTGAGTTGGTTAGCCCATGTGATCCAAAACTTGGATTACGAGATGGTGGGTTAAAAATCTGCCGGCGGGGGGCTAAAATTTTGCGTTATCTGGTCCCCTTTTTGCCTTGGTTTGTGCACTGCCCGAGTTTAGCCCGCCTCGAGATTCTACCTCCACTTTCGGTCCATCGATTCCCTCACCCCCCATATTAAATTTTGTGTCTCACTTATAGGGTTTCCGCATGGTGAGTTTGTTAACTCACCAAAAAAGTTGAACAGTGCTTTCTCATGTAGCTTATAAGTGGTTAGTGATCGTTAAGTTTCTATTGTGAACTATAGAAATACCTATACTTTTCCAAACTATGCAAACTTTTGCAAATATGCAAAAGTTTGTGGAATGCATCCTCTCCTCCTTTATTCTCTGATCCTTCTTGCACCCAAAGTCTTTACACATAGTATACCCAATTCCTTAGAGGTAAATATCTTTTTTGATGTGGAAAATGTCAACGTCAGGGATATAGCAAGCTGAGAGAGAGGCTGATCCCCCTTTGTGTAGGTGTGGGTTGGATGGTCTCGTGCTAAAGCTCTATGAGTTTTTCTTGGGATGCCATTGCCTTGCAATGTTTGTGTTGTGGGTGATGTACATCCATGAAGATAATCAGAGATGCAAGCCTGCATAGACCAAGGGAAAAAAAAGTTTGTCTATAGGCCAAGGCAGGGAAGAAAAAGAAAGTGAAACTTGCTCTACCTGCTCTCTCTCTCTCTCTCTCTCTCTCTCTCTCGCGTTTCTTTATAGGGTAGGTGTAATGGAATCGACATTTTGGTATTTATTGCTGCTAACAAGTGGAAAAGGGTTAACCGAGAGGCCTACATGAAAAGATATACATCTTATTATTTAAGTGCTCTTTATGATCTTTGGCCATTTATGACAGGCCGACCAATTTGTACTCACTTTGACCATTCAAGAAATCTATAAAGTCAATACGTGCAAGAGGGAAATGGTCACTCTTGAACAAGGAGAGATTGCACCTAATGTCTGCGTCTCTTTTCTTGCTAGCGTAGCACTTCACTCTAGAAGGTGCACCTACACGTGCTCTCTCATTCTATTTTGCTCTCTATCTCTCTATGTTCGCATACATCATCAATTATGTGCTCGTGGAGGTGTCAGGTATGCAATTTTATCGATTTTATGGCTTGCAACGGGTTATTTTGGTATTTTGTAGGGCCACACATTCTTCGTTTGTAGCAGTGGTATCAAAGCATAGGTTCCAATACTAAATATTTTGATCAACACGAGGGAAGTATTTTTCTTTATATGTTTGTAGATTCCATTAATAGCTTCAATTTGTAGTTAGTAATTTTTGGAATTAAACAGAGTCTAGTGATTGTTAGTGTTATTATGTTGGTTAAACCTAATAATAATAAGGATTAATCTAAATCATAAAGGAATACTCAATTACAAAAAAGAGGAATAGCACACAACCCTACATGGGATGTTACAAAAAGAAGAATCGTGTTCAAGTAGACTTGACTACAATTCACCTCATAGGATGAGGAGGAGGAGTTTAAAGATTGTAGAAAAATCAAACCTATATGAGAGTAGAGGGGATGAAAAAACAACGATCAAGATGAAGGGGTATCGCAAGAGAAAAAAAATATAGCATCCTGCAAACCATTCTAAAGGCAGAGAATTTCCATGGGAACGAACTCCAAAAAGGGTTATTTTCAATAAACCTTTGCTCTGTGTATATTGTATCGTGATACACGTGGCACCCATTTTGACAATCTAGTGCATCCACCAGGAGCACCGCAACACTGCTCATCAAAAGCAATGTTGGATAAGCACCATTGAAGCGCCATCAAACCTTACCCATTTGCATGGCGGTGTGATATTTTTCAACCCAGCAACAAATTGGGTGCCAACCAACGAGCCCCCACCAAACTCAACTAGAGAGATAATCTCTCTCTCTCTCTCTCTCTCTCTCATGTGTTTGCATGCATCTATCTATCTGTTTCCCTCTCGTCTTCAACCACCCCACCCCACTTCTCACCTAGTGGACGACCTTCCATATCATTCTCTCTCATCCAACAACTTATAGGATTCTCTAGGACCCCAACTACTTCATGGCGACCTCACGCGACTGCTGGTTTGTTCCATCTCTACCTATTGCCAGTCGCAACCTAGCAGACTCACTCTCTCTCAATCTCCCCCTCTACTCTCACTTAATGCTAGTTTGGTACCAAAACAGAATACTTTAAGTGTCCTTTTTTAACAAATTTAAATTTAATGCTACTTGCATTAGACCGTTTATTTAAGAAAATCCTCTTGATATGCTTAAATATGTTAGCTAGAGGGTCTTTTAAAAATATAACCTTTCATTTTAGAATCTATCATGATCAAGAACTTTACTCATCAAGTTGACCCTCGTAAGACTGCGATTGACCCTTTGAAGAAATCACATTTATAAGCTCAAGAAAAAATGAAGCGACCTTGTAGAAAATTTTAGGTGACTCTTCCACAATTTTTTTTAAGATAATTGGAAGTTTCATGTGCAAAAAAAAAGACTTTGGAGTATATAAAATAATGGAAAGTTCCATGTGTTTGATATCGTCATTTCAAGCATATCGTTGTATACAAAGAAAAATATTTTTCTGATGTATTCATGAGTTTTAGAAAGTGATACATTGCTTGCCCTTTCCATTGAGTACTCAATGTGGCAAGTAGAAGGAATTTGGTATGCAACAATTATTGGATCATTTTAAATATTCAAAACTGCATAAGAGAAAACTTTTATACTTTCATTCTTGAGACATAAGCATTCAAAGCCTCAAATAATATCAAACTTTCTATGTAGATCAACTAAATGTATCAAAGTACGTGGTACATACATAGTTGGGGTGCCTAAAACCTTGGTTTCAATGTTATTATGGAGAACTCAAGATTTCCAGAGTTTTGGTACGATAAAAAATTCAAATAGAGTTCAAGAAACAAGATTTAATTGAGTTAGGGAGCCCAAAAAATATGTAGTTTCTTGGTTTTAAACATATAAAGTCATTTGTAGTTGTCAAATTACACTAGAATAGTACCAGTTTCATGAGGGGACTTTTGGAAGACCAAAATTATGCTCTTATTCAGCACGTGCTCAAGTATGAAATCATGTCTATAGCTTGCATGTGACTTGAAAACTTATCTTTGAAGTGCATTCCATTGTTTTGTAACACTAAGTGCTAACACTTGGCTTTTATAAACATAAAAAAAGCCATCTCTACAAAAAGATATAATAATTTTATGATTTGTGTGGCAAAACAGCTTGAAATTTTACTAAAATTTATGTCCTAGAACTTTCCAGAATTCTCTCCATACAGATTGTATTTTGATATGGAAAAAAAATCCAATGTTCTCTTTTCCTCATAACCAATCTATGGTGTAAAAAACTTATTTCTAGCTTGACAAATAAATTGCCAAAATTTGGTGGAAAAACAAGACACTTTAACACTTTAGTGTCTCAATACACTTAAGTGTCCAATTACAGAACTAGTGTTAACAAGCGACTCCAGCTCATGAGGTCTGTCAACCCACCACATGCAAGCCGCCACACAGCTCCAACTCCCACAACCGTCCTTTCACTGGGGTAGAGCCATCCATTTTTTTTCTCTCCCTCTTATTCACCGACTATCACACATGCAGTCTCTCTTGCTTGATTCTCTATAACTAACAAGAATAGCCGCTCACTCTATCTCCCCCTCTTGCATCATTGGCGACGAGTGGAAACCCAAGCAGCATTTCCACTCCCCATCACCTCTTTCACGCTAACCTCGGATCCTTTGATGGGATGATAATATGATGCAACGCCTACCCACTTAGGCACACAAGAGCCGATCAGCACTGGAACCCCTCCCTATATGACTCTGTACTCAGGTGGACTTTGATGAAGCTCTTTAGAGACCGGTGCAACACTTTCTCACCCAAGCTATTCTAGGCTTTTAGTTTTAGTTTTTTTTTTCAGTCTTTCACTTTACTTCATTCTATTTTTGTACCCAGGCATTGGTTTACATCCACACTGATTGTATCAGTTTGGTTTCATAGGTAAATTTGGCCTTTTGGAGACAATCTATACTACAGATAATGGGGGAGGGAATTCTGGCTCCCCCCCCCCCCCCCACCACATGGCTGAAGCTGCTTAGTCCGGCAACCTTGCAGCTTGCACAGGAAACAGCCAAGTGTGTTCTCTGCAGCTCGGTGCTCGCGTGTAGAGAGAGAGAGAGAGAGATAGAGAGAGAGAGAGTATTATACCGCCCCTATTTGCAAAAGTGCCGCCTGATCAAGCCTTCCGGCTCCGCCTGAGAGTGTGTGTGTGTGAGAGAGAGAGAGAGAGGCCGCTCTGAATCTGATGGCGGGTGGGCACGGAGAAAGAGAGAGAGACGCCACCTTCCAGCTCCACCTGAGAGTGTGTGTGTGAGAGAGAGAGAGAGACCGCTCTGAATCTGATGGCGGGTGGGCACGGAGAAAGAGAGAGAGACGTCGCCTATTGCCGGTTTGAATGTGAGAATCTTCTCTGTGATTTTCAATCCGCTTCCCTCTCTATCACCTGCTCCCACCTAGTCCTCATTCGAGTGTGTAGGCTGCAGCACCTGGGCTGCCATCTGGCGCTACTCCCAGAATTTCTCCAGCTGGCCCTTGCTTCGAAGTTTAGGCAGCATTTGGAAAAAAATCGTTTTCCCATACATACAAAATTCATTTTCTTGATTTTGTCAAGAGAAAATTTTGGAAAATTAGGTCATTTTTTGGGTTTTTACACTATTTTTCTCTATTTTGGCGCGGAATTTCTCCTTTTTCCCTTGCTCTCAATCAGCATTTATGGAATTGAAAATGGCACGATATTAAGCTGAGACACATTTTCCGAACACTGTGGCTACGCAACAAACCATGCTTAACAATGAGGTAGGTCGAGTGGTAGGGTCAAGAGAAAAATTTGGAAAATTAGGTCATTTTTTGGGTTTTTACTCTATTTTTCTCTATTTTGGCGCGAAATTTCTCCTTTTCCCCTTGCTCTCAATCAGCATTGAAAACAGCACGATATTAAGCTGAGACACATTTTTCCGAACACTGTGGCTATGCAACAAACCATGCTTAACAATGAGCTAGGTCAAGTGGTAGGGTCACGACCCCCTGGCTGCAAGTGGCGTTACAACCTGACGTGCCTACAATCAGAGAAGCTACTCGCCTCTACTTTGCAAACTCATCCGCCCCCATAACCCTTCCCTTCCTCTTGCTATATGCTGGGTCACGACTCCTAGGCCGCAAGTGGCGTTACAACCGGCCGATGTGGCCTGCGGTCAGAGATTGCTAGCCTCTACTCATGTGAAATCTCATCCACCCCCATAACCCTTCTTTTCCTCCTGCACTCGACCTGCAAGCTCCTCCACCTGCCAAGCTTCTGTAGCTCCTTGCATCTGTAAGCTCCTCTAACTGCAGACCCCTCCCCACTTCTAGCTATGCTTGGCACTGCATTGATCGACATGTATGCCAAATGGAGTGCACTTCATAAAGTGTGAAAAGTGCTTGAGGAGCTTCATGACGTGAGGGACATCGTCTCTTGGAATGCACTGATTGCGGGATATGTCCAATTTGGGTAGTGCCAAGAAGCTTTGAGTTGTTCTTAGTGAATGCAAAGTGAGGGTGTCTCTCTAGACGCAATCACATATGCTTGCATCTTGGAGGCATGTGGCACTATGCGAGGTGCTCCCGCTGGTGGTGGTGAGGAGTGGACTTCAGGACCAACTCTCTTGGGCATTCATATTGAATGGCTGGCTATTGTTGACCTCGCGTACACTTGCACCTTCAAGGCATGTGGCATTACACAAGAAATCAATTGACATGGGCAAAAGAACTCACGATGGTATTGTTAGCCGGGGGTTGTTGAAAGAAAACGTGCTCTGCACTGCCTTGGTCGACATGATGCCAAATGTGGTGCACTTCATTAAGCACATAAAGTACATAAGGATCTTTTTTTTTTGGGACATCGTCGTCTTTTGAATGCACTGATTTGTGGGATATGCCTAACTTGGGCAGGGCTAAGAAGCTCTAAGCTGTTTTCGGTGGATGTGAAGTGAGGGTGTCACTCCATATGCAATTACATACACTTGCATCTTGAAGGTAAGGGTCAGCAATCCCTTGGCTGTTTTTAGCAGATGCAAAGAGATGGCATCTCTCTAAATGCAATCACATACACTTGCACCTTCAAGGCATGTGGCAGTACACAAGATGTTGATATGTGCAAAAGAATTTATGATGGTTGTTGAAAGAAAACGGGGAATAGTGACTATGATCGCCCATTGCGTCAATATAGAACCTGCTACTCTTAAATGCTTCTACTTCTCATATCACAATTTGATGACCCTTAAAGTAATCTCTCTCTCTCTCTCTCTCTCTCTCTCTCTCTCTCTTTGATGTGTTGGAAGTCGACGCTGCTCCTCCACATGAAATTATATCTATACTATAATAAAAGGGGGACACACGAGATCACCTCGACGCATGATAACCAACAAGAGACACGGTCCATATATTGTAGTGTAGGACCCTAAAATTATAAGGGGAGCTACCAAGCTGAGCACCATGGCCACCATAATAGGAAATGGGAGCCCCTTTCAACGTGATTGTTGCCTTAAGGTCTTCTTGCTCTCTCTCTTATTCCTTCCCTCAATAGTCGTAAGCAATCACATACACTTGCACCTTAAGGGCATTTGGAATTACATTTGAAATAAATGCATTGTCTATTGACCAATAGGCAAAAGACAAGCATGATAACCAACAAGAAGCACGGTCCTACTATTGTAGTGTAGGAGCCTAAAACTATAAGGGGAGCTGCCAAGCTGAGCATCATGGCCACCATAATAGAAAATGGGAGCCCCTTTCAACGTGATTGTTGCCTTAAGGTCTCCTTGCTCTCTCTCTTATTTCTCCCCTCAGTGACCGTGAGCAATCACGTACACTTGCACCTTGAAGGCATTTGGAATTACACAAGATGCAGATATGGACAATGGAATTCACGATGATATGGTTCACCAGGGGTTATTGAAAGAAAACAGTGTGCTTGGCATTGCCTTGGTCGACATGCATGACCAGGAAGCTCTGGGTTGTTTTTAGCATTTGCAAAGAGAAGGCATCTCTCCAAATGCAAATCGTGATGATATGGTTAGTCAAGGGGTTGATGAAAGAAAATGGTCTGCTTGGCTCTGCCTTGCTGGACATGTATGCCAGATGTGGTGCACTTCATTAAGCACAAAAAGTGCTTGAGGAGCTTCCTGTTCGAGATGTCGGGGGTTACTTGGCTCTCCTTGCTAGACATGTATGCCAGATGTGGTGCACTTCATTAAGCACAAAAAGTGCTTGAGGAGCTTCCTACTCGAGATGTCAGGTGGAGAGAGAGAGAGAGAGGAATCTCTGGACTGCTTTTTGTTGCGATGGGGCCTCACAAGAGTGCATTGATCGCAAGATATGTCCAACTGCAGGGTCAGGAAGCTTTGGGCTATTTTAAGGAGATGCAAAGTGAGGGCATCTCTCCAAATGAAATGATGTACACTAGCACCTTTTGATATGTGAGAGAGAGAGGGAGAGGCAATATGTACGACAAGTACGTGGATACATAGGGGTTTGACCATGCAAAAAAACGTATAGGGGTGCAAAGCCTCAATCATGTAATAATACAAACATGCACAAGGTTGGGCATTGGTCAACATAGAAAAAAGAGGAGGCATAAGCACATGCATGCATAGGGCTGGGCAGCCTTTGGAAACCAAGCAAAGCCATAGGCTTTGTGCAACTGAGGGGTTGACTAAGGAACAATGCACAGAGAGAGAGAGAGAGAGATGCTAAATAAGAGCAAGGGGTTTGAGGGTAAGAGAGGCCATGCCGCCACCGAAGGCGACGCCGTTTTACTAGTGTAAATAATGTCTCGTGGGGCGTCAATACAATAAGTGGCCCATCAGAACAGAAAAAATTGGCGATGTTGAGATGTTTTTCCCAAATATTTTGGCAAACATTTAAATATTTTCTTAGTTAAGGTATCTAAATTTTATATGTTTTCCTTGTGAAGTTTCCTGACCTATTTTTTGGGTCTATGTTGCTCTTTTAATCGGAGTCTCGCCAGATCCCTTCCTCCTTCCCTCCCCAAAACACATAAAATAGCCTGTCTCTCTCTCTCCTGTCTCTTCCCTCGGCCGTCGCCCGACGTGCTTCGCCATCGTTGCCCTGTTGGTAATCTAATGCTTCACATTAGCTACTTTTACCGTGGATTGCATCGTCACTGGGGTTGATGAACCGTAGCGGGCTTTAACCCAATATATTTTCTTTGCAACAAAACAAAAATGGGCACTTGGTTAACTATAGCGCTTTCCATGGCTTGCCAAAAACAAATTTTTTCTAACTAGAGAAAAAAATGGTACACTTGAAACTTTCTTGGTTTTTAGGTTAAAACTGAAAGCTTTTGTCAGTGTTTACAACAAAACTTCTAAAATTTTAATCGGGTTTCTTCAAGGAAAGCTCGGAATCTAGCCAAGATTTCGCAAAATTGTTCCCAAATGGATGTCAAAGCATGCAAATTGATTGAGGTAATTTTTGAAAAGATTTTCTTTTTTAATTGCCATACAATTTCGATCTTGCTCATTCTTCATTAGAAAATCTTTTCCTTTCTTTTCGAAACCAGGAACATATCTTCTTATGAAGAATGAGTGAGATTGGAATTGCATAGATTGGGTATGTGATGCATGATCTAGTGTAGTGTTAGAAAAAAACCGGGGTACAGTGTATTTTAATCGACTAAAATCATAAAATCTCGGTTAGATTTTGAGCTTTCCTTGAAGAAAAGCAGCAAATTTACACAAGTTTTAATGTAAATACCGACAAAAGCAGCAAATATTGACCTAAAACCGGTAGAGTTTCAAGTTTGCCCTTATTTTCTTCGGCTAGGAAAAATGTATTTTTCTAGCCCTGGTGTAGTGATTAGTCAATATGTTCACATATGCCATGTTGTTATTTGTTAAAGTTAGAGAATCTAATTGATTTTTAGGTGTAGGAGAAGGAACACCACAAGATCTTGGAAGATTCCATTAAGAGTCTTCACATCTATGGGAGTGTAAGGCGTCCTCATTGGTTGCATGGAATAGCGACCAAACGTCACCGCCCACTTGAGAAGCCCAAAGGGTAACATAGCACTCTTTGGAATGAAGAGACACCTCGAGGCTCTCGTACGAGCTTGAGGCTGCTTTGTATAGCTCTTGATTTTAATACATTTACCCACGGACGGACCGTTGTGAGTTTGGCCAAAATAAAAAAGAAAAAGGAGAGAATCTATGTTGTATTTCTCTCTCAAATGAGAAGAAGGATCGTCTCCAAGGAAAAGGGCACATTGTAAACAAAGTCCAATTTTGTCCTTTTAACAAACTGACCACATAGATGCATCTCTTGAGTGATGTTTGATTGCGTTTGTGTGGCACGTAACAATGAGTCCTTGTGAGTTGGTTTGTAAGAATTTTATTAGCCATAAAGTAGTTTAAAAAATACATTATTAGCATTCATGATACATAGCTACATTGTCTCTTCAAGAAAGTAGGGATACCAAAGATGTGAGGGCATATTCCTCTAGCGTAGCATGGACTAGGTCCTTCACTGTATCATGACTACTTACAAAATTTGATTTCATTTATGCCTAATGATACATGTGTTGCTAATGGGAGAATCAAATAGGTTGCCAAAACGTTTTTTTTCATTCCTTTTAGAGGAATCAGTGAAGATGCTTTTGAGAAAGTTTGGATGGAAGCTAAAAACGGGAAAGGGGGGGGGATATGGCACATGGACGAGATAGAGAGAGGGAAAGAGAGCGATTTTCTCTGTGTTCAAAGGAGAAGCGGCAATTTTTTTTCGAGGGACCAATGTTGCATGGCATTGATGCTATGAAAATGAGTGAAAGGGTCACAACGGCTTTCAAAAATAATAAGAAAGTGATAAAATTGTTAGGTTGAATTAAACTACTATCAGTGTTTAGGAAAGAATTGCCTCAGCTTAGTCCTGAGCCGATTGAAAATTGAGACTAGCTAGCTGCAAACCATGGTAAACGGAAGAAAAACCGTGAAATATGTGAGAAAGTTGTCCAAAAATTTTGCAAATCTCAAAATTTTTGCCAGTATGTTTGGTTTTTCTTCTTTGTGAGGAAGAAACTCGATCAGCAGCCGCTTAATAAAACAGACTTTCTCAAACGTTAACACTGACTGGAATCAAGCTATAAAATGCAAGAAATGTAAAGCCATGTGAAGTTGTTAAATGAGAGGTGAAATAAAAAAAACTAATTAATATATATGTGTGTATAGAATTTATTAGAATTATGCAAGGTGAAGCTTCACTTTAGCATCAAAACACTAGAATGCCAAAAAAAAAACATATATATGTGTGTTTGTGTGTGTGTGTGTAAAATTTACTGAAATCATGCAAAGTGAAGCTTCATTTTAGCATTCTAAAATAATAGAATGCAAGAAAAGTAAAGACATGTCACGATCTGAAATGAAAGGGAAGTCTCCATCATGCAGGATCTGAAATGAAAGGGAAGTCTCCATCATGCACTGAAAACAATAAAAGTCTCCCTAACCCAACACAACACTAAGGGTTTCTCCAAAAAGCAAGCCCGTTAATAAGTCCCTATATAGGCTTAGTGCTAAACACGCTAAGGAGGTAGAAAGTTGGCTAGCTAGCTCTAGTAAAATCTCATCAATCCTAGTGCCAAGACCCATTCTACTAGGGAAGAAAAGGGATGGGTCTACGACATAGACCATCTCACCTTAACTGTCTATCACAATAAGAAATAAGCTTCCACTAGTGAGGGGTGATGAACTAATCAATAATTTGCAAAGCATGTACTACCTCTTTAAGTTCTCTTCATGGGCATACCATCAAAAGGAAATGAAACCTTGTGATCTATACTATTAAAATAGGGGGAGGGATTCCTGTCCCCCCTGACACGTGGCAAGATTTCCTTCATTCGGCGGTTGTGGTCTGCAATTCAGTTGAGAGAGAGACACACTCTCTCTCTCTCTCTCACACACACACACACACACACACACAACCCAACAAGGTCGGAAACTTTGCAGACATAGCTTGCCACCGATTTGAACAATGGAAGGTAGCCTTTGACGGGTTCAACAAGAGAAAAGGCGGGGCGCAGTTTACCAAAGGTGGCGATCTGCAGAGCTTGGGAAAAGAATCGCCAACAAGCACAGTGCAGAGGTGCAATAAAGTCCATGTGATGTTTTTTAGTAGCCTAGAAGCAGTATTTAGAAAAAACCATTTTCCCAACCATACAAAATTCCTTTTCTTGAATTTGCCAATAGGAAAATTTTAGAAATTAGGTTATTTTTTCAAATTTTTACACTATTTTTCTCTATTTTGGGGGGGAATTTCTCCTTTTTCTCTTGCCCTCAACCAACATTTTTGAAATTGAAAATGGCACTTTCAGAACATTGCCTGGAAGGGAGCGTAGAACACCAGCTGTAGTTTATGTGGTGGGGTGGCCGCTATAGAGCGGGAAGGTGGGGTAGCATGAAAAAGAGGGCAAGTAGAGCAAGCAAAAGAGAGAAAAGAAGTGCAAAAACATAACATGGCATGTAGGGTGGGCGGCTTAGGTGAATTTAGGGCAATAACGACATCCAAGGACTGCCCAATAGATTGAGGGTGTCCATGGTTATAGCTTTAAGAGTGGCAATCCCCGAAAATAGCCAAGATGATTTGGGCTATTCTTGACGGATGCCAAGAGAGGGTGTCCCTCTAAATGCAATCAGCAGAGCAAAGCCAAGAAAGAAGCAATATCCGCTACACAAGAAAACATGTTAGGGAAGACCGCACTGCCTTGGTCTATAAAGCACAAAAAGTGCTTGAGGATCTTCCTGTCCGGGATGTTGTCTCTTGGAATGCACTGATTGTGGCATACGCTTAACTTGGCCAAGATGATTTGGGCTTTTTTTGGTGGATGCCAAGAGAGGTTGTCCCTCTAGATGCAATCAGCATAGAAGCGCCAAGAAATAAGCAATACCCCCTACACAAGCAAACATGGACGGGAAGAGTGCAGTGCCTTGGTCCACATGTATACCAAATGTGGTACACTTCATAATGCACAAAGAGTGCTTGAGGTTGTCTCTTGGAATGCACTCATTGTGCGTACCCCAACTTGGCCAAGAAATTCTGGGTTGTTTTCCATTGATGATGCCAAGCGAGGGTATCTCTCTCTAAAGATGCAATCAGTAGGGCAATGCCAAGAAAGCGCAATATCTGCTCCACAAGAAAACATTGAGGGGAAGAGCGCATTGCCTTGGTCGACATGTATGCCAAACAGGATGCACCTCATAAAGCACAAAAAGTGATTGAGGAGCTTCCTTTCCAGGATGTCGTCTCTTGGAATGCACTGATTTTGGGATACGCCCAAAAGTTCTTGGCTCTAGAGGGCGGATGTCGAGCGAGGGTCTCTCTCTAGATGCAATTAGCAAAGCACCACCAAGAAAGAAGCAATATCCGGTACACAAGAAAACATGGAGTGGAAGAGTGCACTCCCTTGGTTGACATGTATGCCAAATGCAATGCACTTTATACAACACAAAAAGTGCTTGAGGAGCTTCCTGTCCAGGATGTCGTCTCTTGGAATGCACTCATTGTGCAATACCCCAACTTGGCCAAGAAATTCTGGGCTGTTTTCCATAATCAAGAGTATCTCTCTCTAGAGATGCAATCAACAGGCTAGTGCCAAGAAAGCACAATATCTGCTCCACAAGAAAACATTCAGGGGAAGAGCGCATTGCCTTGGTCGACATGTACGCCAAACGGGCTACACCTTATAAAGCACAAAAAGTGCTTGAGGAGCTTCCTGTCCAAGATGTCATCTCCTTGGATGCACTGATTTTGGGATATGCCCAACTTGGCCAAAAGTTCTTGGCTCTAGAGGGCGGATGTCGAGCAAGGGTCTCTCTCTAGATGCAATTAGCAAAGCAGCACCAAGAAAGAAGCAATATCCGGTACACAAGAAAACATGGAGTGGAAAAGTGCACTCCCTTGGTCGACATGTATGCCAAATGCAATGCACTTCATACAACACAAAAAGTGCTTGAGGATCTCCTGTCCAGGATGTCGTCTCTTGGAATGCACTCATTGTGCGATACCCCAACTTGGCCAAGAAATTCTGGGTTGTTTTCCATAATCAAGAGTATCTCTCTCTAGAGATGCAATCAACAAGGTAGTGCCAAGAAAGCGCAATATCTACTCCACAAGAAAACATTGAGGGGAAGAGCGCATTGCCGTGGTAGACATGTATGCCAAACGGGCTACACCTTATCATAAAGCACAAAAAGTGATTGAGGAGCTTCCTGTCCATGATGTTGTCTCTTGGAATGCATTGATTGTGGGATACGCCAAACATGGCCAAAAGTTATCGGCTCGTTTGGGCAGATGTCGAGCGAGGGTCTCTCTCTAGAGGAATTAGCAAAGTAGCACCAAGAGAGAAGCAATATCCGGTACATGAATTGTGTGAGAGAGAGACTCTCTACTGGCAACTGGCCCCATGTCCACTAAGATTTGAGGCCACCTGGGGGGGGCAGAGCGAGAGAGAGGCTTTTTGCGCTACATGAACTGTGTGAGAGAGAGACTCTTTGCAAATGGTGAATTTGATACATTGTATGTGTAAAAGACTAAAAACGTGAAACTGAACTAATCTAAAGTGAAATGGGATGAAATGAAATGCTGAGATGCTGAAATCAAGATCCTATTCTATGATATCCACATCAGTTTTTGGTGATGCTCATCAATGTCCTCCTCAGTGAGTACTCTGACTAGGCTTCTCCCATGTTGTGCTAGAACAATTGGGACCCTTTGATGCAGCTTCCACCGATGTCTCGATGACCCTTACAGTCATGGGCATCTGGTGTTGGAGCGAGCAGCAGCTATGGGGGGTGGAGCCGAGAGCAAGCCATGAAAAAGGGATGCAGAAGAGGACAAGCAGAGAGTATACGAGAGAGAGAGAGAGAGAGAGAGAGAGAGAGAGAGAGATCGACTCAAAAACGCTATATGATTTGATTAATTCAAAGCCTTTACATATAGAAACTCCTTGCCATGCAAACTGAAACATGCTAACTACCATGCAACTGCATGCTACAAAAGATCTTTCCCACGGGTAGAGGGCTTGAAAACCCAACAATCCCCCCCTCAAGCCCGAACTCAACAAGCAACTCATGATACCTCGAGTTTTTGGTATACTCGTCAACCGTGAGTTTTAGGTTTTCTCACAACCAAGGATTTTTGGTTTATCCATAACCTGGTGCTAGATCAGTAACCCCCCCTTGAACAGATAGGGTGTAGGTCAAAACATTAGCTACCAAAAGTGGAGTTTTTGGTTCACTGCCAAACCTTGGGTTTAAGGTGTACTCAGTAACCTCATGAGAAGCGGACAAAATGGTACTTGAGAACAAAAATGATAAATTGGGAGGTCTTACCACTCATGGGTGGCAGTGTCTATAGCCTGTACAATTTTTTTTGACTAAACAACATGAAAAGAGTTGATCTAATAAATTTCCTCATCAACATAATATATTGGAGATTCACTGTCTCCCTCAACCACATGAATTTGAGTTTTACCCTTTTGAAAACACTTATTTGACGGATGATTTGTTTTACCACAGTGAACACAAGGATTCTTCTTGAAGCAGTCTTTCGTCTGATGATTGTTGCGTCCACAAATGGCACAAGTTCTAGTTCCGTTGAATGGTCGAGATGAAGCTGCTGTAGCAGCACATTTAGTGACTGCATATGCACTGGAAGTATTAGAAGAACTGGTGGGCGACACGACATTCGCGACTGTATATGCCCTGGGAATAATAGTAGAATTGGTACTAGGTACCCTGCGTTCTTCTTCCTGCAATGAAATGATGATACCATCCAAGGAGGGCAGCGGATCTTTCTCTTTTAAAACAGTAACAATTTGATGAAATTTGTCAGACAAACTTTTTAACAAAATGGCTATGAGATCTTCTTCTGGTACTGAAGCTTCGACATAAACAAGTTGAGTTCTAATACTCTTGAGTCTATTGGCTAAGGCTGCAATATTTTCATCTTCACGCATGCGTATGGAATATAATTCCATTTTTAAACTCATTTTTGAATACTTAGCTTTGGCACCGAAAAGCTTCTCTAACTCTATCCAAGCAGCACTTGAAGAATCAACATCGTCCAAATAATGAATGAAATCATCTTCTAAGGAGGTTAGGATAATACCAAAAGCTTGTTCGTCTTTCCTCTGTAGCTCAGCAGATAGTGCCCTTGTAATTGCAGCAGATGTGCCGGATTCGTCGGCTACGAGAGGCTTGACCACATTCCAAAGATTTTTTCGCATCAGATAACCTTTGACTTTAATTTGCCAGGTATGGAAACCAGATCCATTAAATTTGTCGACTTTTGATGCCATATTTGACAGACAATTGAATTTGATTTGTTATCGAAAATGCCGAAACTAAAATTGGCAGCTATCGAACTATTGCAAAACTGAAATTGACAGCTTTCGAATTTGAAGCCGATCACCAAAATGTGCACAAAAGACTTGATGATTTGCCAAGGGTGTGAATGCCAACTTGCTTGAAGGCCAAAGGTAAAAAAAAAAAAGGGCTGCCCAATTAAAAACAAAGGTGGAAATAAAATTCTGACGATTTTCTGCTCTGCAGACAAATATACATCGATGGCGCAGTTTGTCGAAAGCCACAGGCATGCTCAAGGCGGGTTAAATTTCAGCAGATGACGTCGTTGAAGTGTCGAAAACTCAGCAAAACGCCAAGGCGCATCTTTTGATGCCGGTTCTCTTGCTTCGATGCAGGTCGACAAGCTTTCTTTCTTCTCTACAGGCAGCGGTTCCCGCCAAGCTTCTCGAGCACAAGCCTAAAGGGCTCTGATACCAGTTGTTGGAGCGAGCAGCAGCTATGGGGGGTGGAGCCGAGAGCAAGCCATGAAAAAGGGATGCAGAACAGGATGAACAGAGAGTATACGAGAGAGAGAGAGAGAGAGAGAGAGAGAGAGAGAGAGAGAGAGAGAGAGAGAGAGAGATTGAGAGAGAGATCGACTCAAAAACGCTATATGATTTGATTAATTCAAAGCCTTTACATATAGAAACTCCTTGCCATGCAAACTGAAACATGCTAACTACCATGCAACTGCATGCTACAAAAGATCTTTCCCACGGGTAGAGGGCTTGAAAACCCAACATCTGGATCTCCCAAGATCAATTGCCCTGTCACTCAGTATACCTCTGGTACAGGTGGACTATGAAGTCTGATGTGATGCCTGCTCATCCGAATGCCACGTATGTAGTCTAAAGAAATCAGTGATCTCCCTTTGTGAGTGTCTCCTATTGTCTGGTCTCCTTGAGAGGCTCTCCCTACATCTGTGCAGCTCCAATGAAAATAGTGCAAGGCATCTCTGATCATGGTATCTCATAACTTTGGCCAGTGGTCCAAAACCCTCTCTGAATAGGCAGTGGAAGCAAGGGGTTTGAGGGTAAGAGGGACCATGCCGTCGCCGAAGGCGGTGCCGTTTTACTAGTTAATATAACATTTTATCTCATTTCTCTCTCTCTTTTCCACCTCTCCCCCTTCCCTTTTGGACGATGGTAGATGCACAAGATGAAACCTTTGTATTTTTAATTTGACATCGTAATTTAATTTCCACCTCATCTTTTTAGAAATTGTAGCCTCGCCTTTGGTTCACAGCCGCATGTAACACCTTATAAAACACAACTAATTTTATTCACAATCATCTAGACCTTCTCGTCTCGACTGACATGTGTATACAACATTTTACACCTCCTTATTAGTCAAAACATTCCCCAAGCCATCAATGGTGGCCAATATGAACCACTCATCATCTTTCGAGCAAGAAATACGCCTCACATTGGACTCTGCTATGCAATACGACTTCAAATAGCAATCAACTATGGCTCTCGACCAACAATTTTTGGGGCAAGAGGCTCAGTTATGCGCTCTCGTAGCTTCTTGTGCCCTCAGATATGCAAGGATCTCGAACATATCCTCCGATTTTTTGCATCAATTTTGTAAAATATCGACCTCATGATTTTTGCCCACACTTGTTCCCATGTAACATGTGTACGTGTTGTGCATGTCTTATTTCACATTGAAAATCCTTGGCTAGAATTATATGCACATTCTGTTGACAAATATTCACAACATGTTAGAAAAACCATTGTTACGTCAACATCTTGTGCATTGGTAACATTTCTGAGTTATGGGATGGTAGGGTGTGCTTTACCATTAGGCTCACTCAATGTGATTATCTTTTTATGACTTAAGGTTTCAAAGTTTTAACTTTGTCCAATGCTCAACTACCACTCATACTCGGATAGCGTTTCTTGACTGAAACACCTTTCATGTGCCCCTCTTTTCGTGACCTCTTTTTTGTTTTTTTTGTTTTTTTTTTGGCCTCTGGCCTCATTGTGCGCACAAGTTGGGCGCCTTATTTGTAAACAACACTATAATCATGCAGCCTAAATGTTGCTCGTGATGTAAGTGTAAACTCTATTGTTTTCGAGGTAACCAATGTCAAAGAATAAACTTTACTCATAGGTTTTGAGGTTGTAAATTGAAGGAACTTTCCCGTGAACAATGAGCTATAGTTCGGTTAAACGCGCAGAGTTGAGGTCTTACTTTGCATCAAAATTATCGTTAATGACTTTTGGAATGTTAATGTATCTAATGTGCAGTTAAACTATTTTTAAAATTTTTCAAAAAAAAGTTTTAGTGTTTTATTTTGAGTAACTTTTGCAGCTAAAGCTAAGTACAATCTTATCATATCAAATAACCTCCATGTATGAAAATTCTCAATGCATTTTGATAGGTTACATCTAGCAACATAATTAAGAATATCGTCGGACACTTTTAGATGACATAGTTTTTAAAAAAAAACAACTTGTTTACCTATGTTATGAGCTGCAAAATCCATCGTTTTTAACGTCATGGCTCGTACCCACTTTGATTGGAATCTCTATTGAGATGAATTTTCATACAACTACTTACCTAAGCTAAGGTAATTTGGAATGATTGTCAACATTTGGTATATTCTTCTGCATTCAAGCTTTCTTCCACATTCAAGCTTGCTCCAATTACATATCAAACATGTAATTTATATTTCCATTTCTTATGTCTCATCTAGTCCATTGGTCACATACACACAGATTTTTCGATTTAGGCAGTGTGTAAATGCTCACCTAGTATAGACTAGCCAATTTGGGCAGCACGAATGCAGATTTGTCGATTTAGGCAGCACACCAACACACTACAGATTCACAATTTCAAACAATACCAAATGCACATACACAGGTTTAGGCAGCATATTGCAGATTCGCCAATTTAGGCAGCACGTCTCATTGGTGTAGATTCACCGATTTAGGCAACATCAATCATAAAATCATGCGTGCCCACGTAGGAGCATGTGGAGTCTTCAGATGGGACCTTCAACGTTGTGTTCATGAGCCACTGGTTTCTCGAGTGAATGCTCGACTTCCGCTCTAGTGTTCAAGAATCGTTTTAAGGGGAGATATTGTGGGCAATTGCATGGGTAGTGGCAGGCTCGTGATGATGGTGGCTGCCCAGCCTTTTCCTTGAGCGTCCTTATGGCTTGGTTTCATGCTCGACTTGGCCTTTGTTTTGGTCATCTGGCTCTTCTTGGAGGATCTCTCTAAGCATGTGGGTTGTCTGTGGCAGCGACGTCGATGTGATGGCACCTTGAGAGGTTTCTTTTGATGATGGGGACAAGGGGCTTCGCCCTTTTGATTAGCTCTATGGTATGTATCTTGATCTGTTGAAGACTTCCTTGGTTGGGGTTGGCCTCCGCTACTCTGGCTAGTTCCCCTTTTTTATCATCTTGTATATTGTGGTGAAAGTTGATACCACTAGTATGGCCGGCCGCCTTCGGCGGCCTCTCTCTCTCTCTCTCTCTCTCTCTCTCTGTGGCGCCTCTGGCTATCTCCGGCAACAAAAGTGTACTACTCAAAGTTACATCTATATTGAACCTTTGATGGTCCCCTAGAAAAATCACACCCAAATTCCAATCTTTATTTTGACTCTTGTAGCATGATCCTTACAATGATGTTATTAGAACTTTGTCACTAGCATAAACTCATGGCACATTAATTGAGACAAATACCATAGCACAAAAACCTCAAAGATGTGCAAGATGTCCACAACCTCATCCAAAAATGAAGCCTCCTAGGAGTAAAGCATACAACCACCATTAGCGTTAAGAGTGTCTCCATAAAAACAACACGATGACCTTCTCTAGTCTTAAAAAAAAATGCTAGAAGTTACGAAGAATGATTGCTTGCATTGTCAGGTAGTCCATTCCTATGAAGATTGATGTTTTGTCCTTCGTGATACGGATAGTGACATGATGAAATCAATTCACAATTACTATACTCACATAATATGCCATTGCATGAAATAATAATGGACATGGCTAAGCTCAACTCAGAAGAAATCAACTTCAAAAAGCACGGAAATTGTGAATACATGACTAGCTATTTAATTTGAGACATGCCTTAGGCTTACACATTACTTCACAAAGAGAATGGTATACACTTATACATATGCAATAAAGGCAATGCCAAGCAAGATGTTTTCTTTGAGTAACCCCTAACTAACAATATCATCATGAATACTTTTGCCCATATCAGCATCTAGTGTAATGAGACATGCTTTCAAGGTGCAAGTGTATGTAATTGCATTTGGAAGGTAGGAAGGCGAGGCGATGCTCAACGTGCATCCTCCTCCATATTGGTTGTTGGCAACCGCTCACTGGATTCCACGTTGACGACGTCTGTCGGGGGCTAGATATAGTTCTTGTAGGGATTTGGTGCCACATGGCAACATACCCTCTCATTTGCTAACCCACAAATTCAAAATCTAACCCTTTCAAGATTGTTCCGTTCGTTGTCGGTATCATGTCTACGATCGTCTCAATTGTTTCATTCCTCTCCTGGAGAGAGAGAGAGAGAGAGAGAGAGAGAGAGAGAGAGAGAGACACGAAATGAAATGAAATCTTATATTAAACATCTATCTTCAAAAGGCCAAAATGACCTATGAGACCAAACTGATACAATCTTTGTGGGTCTAATACAGTGTCATTTTTTTAAAAAAAAGTGACAGACTAAAATCATCAGCATCATCATCAATGATATCGAGGATGCCCGACATTGGCCTTTTTTTGAGAAAGTATTGCATCGGTTGCCAAAGAGCATCCTCAATGTCTGCCTCTGTAAATAGTCGCACTGGATGCCTCCCATGGAAGGGAAGATTAAAAATGCGCCATTATGTTCTTAGGCTTTGTTTGTAAAGTATCCATTGCATCACAGTACTGAGAGGGGGGGAGATCAGGCTTTGGCCGTTGGCAAACACGGAGAGAGAGCATAGGGATTTGTTCCACAGAGAGAGAGAGAGAGAGAGAGAGAGAGAGAGAGAGAGGGATACCGCGAGCCAATAGTGTGGGAGGTGCAGGCAGACCAATGGATGCCAATGGAGGGGGCATGACGAACAACAGAGCTCGCGGCAAAGGCGGAGGAGGCCATGGGTCGAGGCGAAAAAGGTGGCAGAGGTGAGGGCTGCCATGAGCAGGCAACTGTGTGGGAGGTGCACGCAGGCCAACGAATGGATTACAACAGCAAGCTTGTCTCTTCTGCGGCTTCTTCTATAGCAGCAGCTCACTGCATTCCCACTCACCTTGGATGCTCCATTAAATGACCGAGCAATCTTGGATGCTCAGTGAAGGCCTCCGGTATGTTGCAGGTCATCGCAGGAGCGAGGGAGGGAGACTTGAGAGAGAGAGAGAGAGAGAGAGAGAGAGAGAGAGAGGGCTTCTTCTGTAGCAGCAGCTCACTGCATTCCCGCCCACCTTGGAGCTCCAGTATACCGTCGCAGGAAACCCCATCACTCCGAGCACGATCGAATGAGTTATGAGCAGTATAATCAGCAACTCAAGATCGCAGAGTCCTGTACATGCCATGCTTCTAGATGTACAGCAAAAGCTTGACACTGTTCTAGACGAAGACCAAGTGAATATCAGGTTTCAATGTTTTTCTGCTAACTATTGTAATGTTGAGCACGACAGCTTAAACTGGGAAGATATTATGGCTGCAGTGGCCGGCATCCAGTAAGTGCAGGCTTGTCGAAGCGCCATGGCAGCACAAACGCAAAAAGCTCGCCACCAGCTAGCTACCAGAAGAGAGGGGGAAAAGATACTCTAAAAATGGTGTGGTCCCTGTCCAGTGTTTCTGTGAGCATGACGCAACAGCCTTGGATGCTCAGCTGAAGGCCTCCGGTATGTTGCAGGTCATCGTAGGAGCGAGGGAGGGAGACTTGAGAGAGAGAGAGAGAGAGAGAGAAGGGAGGGTGTTCTAAGCGGGATGGCTTATACATATCCATTGTACCTACCCGCTGTTCGAGGCAACACTCCTGCTCAATGCTCACAGAAACACTCGCAACCACTACTTGCCCGCTGCTCAAGGCACTCATGGTAGTTGGAAGGCCATGCTGTCATACACAAAAGAGGAAGGCAGGTGCCAGGAAGGCCAGCGATGCTGAACGTTGGGGCTGGTTGTAGCTCGTGCAGGGATGTACTGCCACCGGGCAGTTGACCTTGTCAAATTAATATAGATATAAGATGGCTCGTGTCGAGCATGGTTTACTGTGTATTTTTTTTAAAAAATACATTCCACTCACAAATTGTGAGTTTTGCAAAAAAGAAAAAAACATGAGGCTCCCAACAATAAGGCACATTTCTTTACGGTCCTCAAAGTTAAGAGGAGTCCCAGAACAATCCTTTTGACAGATAACAAGGGGCAAATTCTACAAGACCCCGACGATATGGCTAAGGTGATGCTCATGCACTTAATTCATATCATAGGGCAATTGGAATTTGTGTCCAAAGAAGTGAAAGAAACCTCAACACCTCTTCTTCAAAGTGTTAAAAGATTGATTTCCCAAACAGAAGTGAATCTACTGGACAGGGGTTCTACCAAGGACATGCTCTTTGTTTTGTAGATATGGAGAAGTCCCTTGGATGGGATGGTTTGATCACTGAGTTCTTCATAGAGTTTTAGAAGGATCTCTGAAGATAGTTGTTATGTGTATGGCCAACAAGCCTCTAGTGGAAGGGGTGCTTAATACTAGCATAAAAAGGGGGGCTTATCAAACCAATCACTAAGCATGTGTGTTGCTCCCAGCTGAAGCACTCGAGGCCCATCACCATGATAAATGTAGCTTACAAAATAACTACCAACGTTGTTTCCCTTAAGCTATCTCCCCGCCCCTAACCGGCTTCATACTTTGCATCCCTGGCACCATCCTCAATGGGCTCATAGAACACACTACTACTTCAACAGGCGCACAATCTCCAGGCTTATGCAATTCCAATTCCATTTTCTTTCTCAATTTCGTGCTCTTCGCCTTGGCAACTTAGACTGCCTTGGCATAAGTCTTTGGCTCTTCATCATCCACCTTATCTCGCACTCGAGGACACAGGCAAGCTAGAAATTTCTCCAGGTTGAAACCATCCACATTGACCACTTGGATGGCAGCAACCAGACCACTCCAACAAGCTTCAAACTTATTGAAAAAATCATCAAAATCATCACCCACATCCTGTCAAAGGCTCTTAATCTTTGTATCCGCTTCAGCAGAGCCGACACCACTTTCCGAAACCTGTTTAGAAACCGCTCTCAAGAACTAGCCCAATCTTGCTTATCCGCAGCTTCCAGAACATCAAACCAAGCTTTTGCTTTACCTTGCAACATCAGCTACATTGTCTCCAACTTTTCTTCATCACCCCGCATGTGCAATGATAGCATAAATAACTCAAAATCTTCCAGCCACTCATTCGCATCTTCATCACCATTGAAATCGGGCCAACACTCTGTCACATTTTTGCTTATAGACACATCACCAGGGAGCAATCAGTATGCTCCTCGGTGGGGGCACCAGAAGATGGAGAGGAAAAATGGGTAACATGCCCAGGACACAAATAAAGGCCTCCCTATATCTGAGGGCACCCATAGCATCCCTATCCTCTCAAACACACCTTTGAAACACGCACGGCTTGCTAGCAGAGCTCCACCTGCACATCACCTAATAACACGCACCGTTGGCAGTACCACAATCGAACACACCCATGCCACAATGCTCAATCCTTGCCCTTCAGCAGAGAAAACACCTCTCTCTCTCTCTCTCCCTCTGTACACCAAACGTACGCCACCCAATCTCAAGGTGGGTTTCATCTGCCCTGTTCCTGATAGAGAGCCCAAGAATCTACGTAGTGACTGCATAGAACTGCATGCAGTTTTTGTTAGCACTATAAGTGTGCACATAACTATGATTGTAAATAAGCGTGGCTTACCTGTCATTGCACAACACATCTGGAATAGCTTTTGCCAACTCTTTGGCACTAGCATGCACTGCAAGGTGGCGTGGCTCTACATGCATATCTGTATGTAGCAACATAAGATCAAATATATCTTTCAAGCAATGCTAAAGAGAACAACACAACATTAAGCATTTTCACGTACCTGGATGGTTATCTCCCACAACTCTAGCCATGTCTGATAGGTCCTCTGCAGCCCTACCACACGTGGTGAACATGGAGGGGACTCCTGGATGCCCCCCATTGGTCTGGGAGTGAAGGATAGTGTCGGTACACTATGACTCATAGCACCAAGGCTATGAGCACTATCGCTGAATTCTTCAGAATACTCCGCAACCACATGCTTGCTCTCACTGTCACTCGAAACTACAGCCCTCTTCTTTCTCTTCCCACGTTGCTTGTCAGCTTGTTGTGCTTGCGAGTCTTTCCTTGAGGTCTGTTTCTTCCTCTCTAGTTTCTTTGATGTGTTTGGAGATAGAGCATCCTCTATCACAACCGCTTTCTTTCGTGACACACTATGCTCCGCTATTAATTAAAAGAAGAAGAGTTACTGAGCCCATATTCTATTGCTTCATGGCAAAGGTAAAAACTACATAGAGGCATTCCTATGTATAGCTCTTCCTCTTTGGGTGGGTACTCCTTGTCCGGGTAGTCCAGCCACCAAGGACACTTGAGCCACTCTCCCTTTGGCCACAAGTCATCTATCCACTCGTCAGGATATAAGCCCGTCTCCTCTCTCTCCGACCTGCACCATGCACCACTGGGGTGCTCGGGAATGGGAAAGACAAGAGCATCTCTCCACCATCTACAAGACAAACCACAATGTTTTCATTTGCATAGAACAAGATTAGTGTATCCTACTACATTCTTAATTTGTCAATTAAAGATGTCGAACATGTACAACAAGCGTCGTGCTGTACAAGAAAAATGGGGTCCTCTTCGGGTTCATGTGTGGATTTGATCCGAGCACTCCACTTCTTGAAGGCCTTCTCAAAGTGCTTGCATCTGTATGTCAATAATGTGTGGGCAAGCGTGCAACCATGCCTACCTTCAGCCTTCTCATGTTGGATAGCAACATCATGATTCCGGCCTCCATTTTCTCGGCCATCTCAATCACTCTCCTGCAGAGCAGCAAATAATAAGTCACAAGTTACATAACAAATTGCTAGCTGGTGCAAATGTTCACTAAATCTAACCTTTCCAACTGCCACCAGTACACGTGATATCAAAGCCACTAGATCCAGGCCTTCTCCGTCAAACCGATGCCCTTCTCCTTCAAGGATGCATCACCGCCTTGGAGCAAATCAAGCAATCGGCACTTCCTATCAAAGGAAAAGCGAGACTTATTTTTTATTGCTACATAATAAAAAGAGAAATATATCCAATGATTTAAACGACCATTACTTACTCTGTTGGGCTAATGCGTGCACACGCTACCTCTGCCACTCTCGAGGGTGTCATTTTCGTGGTCTTCTCGCCCCAACCTGTAAATGAAATACATTTTTGGAAAAAATCGCTGCCATTCTCGGGATTTGCAATGGTGGCTATCTCAAGCCCTTTGCGCGTAAAGTATTGCTCCGTTTGAGAAAGCGCTAGATTGATGCTTTCCTCGTATGCGTCAGGTGCCAACTGGTAGTCAAAACTCCCTTTTGATGGCAGACCTTCCGTTTTACTACTAAACATATGATCAAACTCTTCCTATTATTTTCAAAAGAGTCGATCAAAATACACATAATAAGATTTCGTAATCAAAACATATTCTCATATACAATTGGTTTCAAGCATACCTTCCAAAGCAGTTGTGCAAGGACAGCCATTGGCAATTTTAGCCACTTAGACTTATTTGGACCTCTAAAACTCAAAGCCCTTTCTGCTGCCAAACGCGCTCTTTCGGGGAATTTTTGCAGAAGTGATGTAGGGTCCACCAACCCTAGCTTTCTCATCATGAAAATATCATGAGCAGTCGTGTGAGGCACTGAAACCCTCGTGGCCCTGTTTAACAATCGATTGTAATTTATATAGTTTACAAATAAGATGCATTTACATTAGCAAAAAAACAAAGGGCTCACCTATTGATCATACCCAAAAACAACAGAAACTCCGCTATCTCATGTGGCTGAAAGTCAACTAGAACGCACTCCACCTTTGACACTTTCTCAATTGGAATGTCATTCTCGTTCATCCACCGCATCCATGCCTCCAATTGGTGATTACCATCCCAAACCACAAAGTACCTCTCGACCATGTGACTAAGCTCGGGGATTTGGCGAAGCTCTTCATCCAAATCATATGACATTGAAAGATCCCTCGCAGCGTGAACACGACGAGTAAATTGTTTGTGATCCTCCCCAGGAATTCGTTCGCTAACAATAAATTTGGCCATCCTTGGTTTGTAGCTTTTGTTTGCAACAGAGAGTTGCAAATCGGCCACATGGTCATCATGCGTGCGGATGGCGGGGTTTGAGAGAGGTTGACAAAGAGGCAATCGTGGAAGTTTCCCATCGTATGGTACTCTGTGAGAATCCACCCAACCCAAAGAAATGTGTTTGTCAACAACATTTCCAAACACTTCGTCTTTGACATTCTCAATAGCGGTACCTGTTTCCACACGATGACTGGGTCCGGCGCTTGATTGTGATGTTCCAGCCACTCCAGTTACAATGGATACAATACAATCCAAAGAACTCAATGCCTGAGATTGTTGGGTATCCTGTGTGCCTAACGGAGGTACTTCTTGTGAGGTAGTAACATCCACCTCATCAATTGCACCAGTATTTTTTTTTTGGTTTCTTGTTCTCATGCTTGCGAGAAAGAAGGATAATTTATAAGAAATAGATATAGGATGATTTATGAGAATTTGTAGGTTGGAAGTTTGAGATTTGAACTTGAGAGAGAGAGAGAGAGAGAGAGAGAGAGAGAGAGAGATCTATCTGTGTAGCAAAAGAGAATAGAGAAGAAGAAAATGAAGAAGAGAACGTCACTTTAAAAGGTTTTAATTTTTAATTTTTTAAATTTTTAAAATTTTTTTTTAATGATTGTGTGTGTGAGAGAAAGAACTGTGTGTGTGTGTGTGTATGTGTGTTTCCATGTCCACGTGTGTATGCGTGTGTACGTGTGCGTTTGTGTGTACGTGCAGCGTGTGTGTGTATGTGCACATGCACGTGCGTGTGTACGTGTGCGTGTGTGTGTGCGCACACATACACACGTTGCACGCAGGCGCACGTGTGTGTGTGTGTGTGTGTGCCACACACACACACACACGCTGCACTTAGGCGCGCGTGTGTGGTGCACACATGCACGTGTGTGTGTGTGTGTGTGTGCATTTGTGTTTGTGTGTGTGTGTGTGTTACGTATAGCGTGTGTGTGTGCGCGTGCACGTGAGTGTGTACATGTGCGTGTGTGTGTGCGCACACACACACACGCTGCACTTAGGCGCGCGTGTGTGGTGCACACATGCACGTGTGTGTGTGTGTGTGTGCATTTGTGTTTGTGTGTGTGTGTGTGTTACGTATAGCGTGTGTGTGTGCGCGTGCACGTGAGTGTGTACATGTGCGTGTGTGTGTGTGCGCACACACACACACGCTGCACGCAGGCGCACGTGTGTGTGTGCCACACACACACACACGTTGCACTTAGGCGCGCGTGTGTGGTGTGTGTGTATGTGTGTCCACGTGGCAAGGCACGTGGACACGCTGGTGCAGGTGGCCATTGCGTGTACACGTGGACTGGCCACGTGTACTATCGCCAACCGACGATACAGGTGGCAGTCCACGTGGACACGCACGCCACCGTATCCACGTGGACTGCTGTGGGCCTGTGGGCGCCTCTGCCTCCGGCCACGCGATGGCTAGAGGCAGAGGCGCCCACGGCCAGCGCGTTGGCTATGGGCGGGCACACACTCCACACGGGAGCGTGTGCCCGCCCATGGCCAGCCCGCTGGCCATGGGCGAGTATGCAGGCCATCCCGCTCCGCTCCTCCCCCCGATCATCCCGCCCCTGCCTCCGCTCCTGCGCCCACTTCCCCCCCCCCCCAACCCAACTTGCGGCCTCCGCCCGCCCCCACTTGCCCCCTCATCCCGCCCGTGCCTCCGCTCCTACGCCCACTTGCCCTTCCCCCCTACCCACCCAAATCTGCGGCCTTTGCCCACCCCCGCCTCCGCTTTCCCCTTGCCCCCCCGGCCCTCCCCCCCCACCTAAGTTGCGGACTCAGTCCGTGGGCGCCTCTGCCTCTCGCCACGCGTTGGCCAGAGGCAGAGGCGTCCACGGCCGCCCACACGCCCACGGCCAGCGCGTTGGCCATGGGCGGGCACACGCTCCACACGGGAGCGTGTGCCCTCCCATGGCCAACGCGCTGGCCATGGGCGAGTATGCAGGCCATCCTCCTCCGCTCCTCCCTCCCCTCATCCCGCCCCCGCCTCCGCTCCTGCGCCCACTTCCCCCCCCCCCCCAAACCCAACCTGCGGCCTCCGCCCGCCCCCGCCTCATCCCGTCCCCACTTGCCTCCTCATCCCGCCCCCGCCTCCGCTCCTGCGCCCACTTGCCCCCCCCCCCCCCCCCCCCCCCCCCCCCCAAATCTGCAGCCTTTGCCCGCCCCGCCTCCACTTTCCCTTGCCCCCCCCCCCCCCCCCCCTCCCAAAAAAAACCTCCGCCCCCACCCAACCTCCGCCTTTGTCCATACTGGCGGCCCAACACGCAAAACCCGGCCGTCCATTGCCTTGGTCTCTCTCCCTCCGCCCCCCTTGTGTTGGTACCTTCCATCCACGCAAAACGCTCCAGCCCATGATCACACACACAGTCACAAACAAATATTTTGTAATTTTTTTTTCATATTTTTAACATTAATTTTTTAAATTAATAAAATAATATTAATTTTAAATTTATAACGGCTACTTATTAGGCGTGAGTATATAATCAATTTGTTTTAGCTTATCCAATGTGATCTTGTGCTTAATTATTTGCTTAGCATATTATTATGGTTTGCTCTTTATTTTTCTTGGGTAATATAAAATAATATAAAAATTACCACAGTGGCTATAAATTGCCATAGCTTGAGTTATTTTTGTGAAAGCGTCCACTAGCTTCCTAGCACACCTCTCCTTCTTTCACGATGTCCGACGATCTTGCGAGTAAAATAAAGTCTGCGTGGGATGCCATGGAAGCCATTCCAAACGGAGAGGCATTGTATGGAGCCGACTGGTTTCGTCAAGCTCTCAAGGAAACCATCAACGTGTATCGCCTCTATCAATGCCGCAAGGAACTCAATATGCGGAGCTTAATCAATTTGAACGAGACGGGACAACTAGCTTTCTCTTACTGGAAGAAAATTGGGCTCATCACATAAGAGGATGAGGAGGAAATGAGGCAGCAGCTAAGCAACGTGGTGAATTTTAATATGCCAATCGAAGGGAGCACATCAACTACTAAAATCGGGCCTTCTAGAAGATGAACACTTCTTGTTTATGTAATGCAAGTTTAATAAAATGTAACATTTTTATTATAAATGGGAGTTCTTGTTTTAAGTACCCTTGTCTATATTGTTTTTGAAGACCCTTGTCTAGCTTCCATACCTTTGACTCTCTCTCTCTCTCTCTCTCTCTCTCTCCCTCAAAGAGAGAGATATAGTCCACAAAGAGGAAGAGAGAATCTTTTTAGGAATCTTCTCACCTGATTCTTAAAAAGCGCTCGTCGGAAACTGCTCGCCTAGAAATATCCCCCGGATACAAGATGCTAAACGGTGGATTGGATTTGGTTATGTAGATTATTTTTAGCCATATTTGCTTTTTTTGGGGTGGAATTTCTCCTTTGTGTGTGTGTGTGTGTGTGTGTGTGAGAGAGAGAGAGAGAGAGAGAGAGAGAGTTACGTTGTGGATTTGAGAGTGTGGACCAATATATACTCGGGAAACATCATTTTACCAAACATACAAAATTCCTTTCCTTGAATTTTGCCGAGAGGAAATTTGAAAAAAAATAGGTTTGTGTTTTAGGTTTTTACACTATTTTGTCTATTTTGGGGTGGAATTTCTCCTTTGTCCCTTGCCCTCAACCGGCATTTTTGAAATTGAAAACGGCACGATATTAAGTTGAGACACATTTTTCTCGAGCACTGTTGTGGGCTTTGCTTGCATTTGTGTGTGTGTGTGTGTGTGTGTGTGTGAGTGAGAGAGAGAGAGAGAGAGAGAGAGAGAGAGAGAGAGAGAGAGAGAGAGAGAGAGAGAGAGAGAGAGAATATTGCCAGACTTCGTAATTTACCTCTACTTTCTTAAATTTAACTCTATTATTGGAGAGAGAGAGAGAGAGAGAGAGAGAGAGAGAGAGAGAGAGAGAGAGAGAGAGAGAATGCAAAATAACTAGCTCCTTTGTCAAACACACACACACACACACACACACACACACACACACACACACACACACACACAGAGGTGACAGGTCACATGTATTAGTGCCATAATGCTCCCATACTTTACAAGAAGCTACTGTAGCCAGCAGCTACGGCCCGCAACATGTCATGTCATCCGCTCCCTCCAGGCTCCAATGGCCTCGACTTTTGATGCCCACCATAGCTACCCAATCCCCACTTTTGCATGATTGGATGCTGCCCTCTTAGTGAAGTGTGGACCTTGGGGTTCTACAGACTATAGACCACGCAAAACAGAGCGAGAGAGAAAACGACATGAGATTAAGCCGAGACACATTTTTTCCGAGCACTAGAGCCTCTAGCCCCTACCTCTCTCTCTCTCTCTCTCTCTCTCTCTCTCTCTCTCTCTCTCTCTCTCTCTTCCCCCCCCCCCCCCCAATGGGGGTCCATGCTTATCGAGGTGTGCGATATGTGATTGCATGTCCATTTTGACCACCTGATTGGCAGGTTGCATCTGGGTTGGTGCTCACCACAAACCTGCTTATCACAAACCTAGGTATATTGTAATCCCACCTAAATTTTTTGGGATTTACCTGTAAGTTTTAAGTTTATAGGAGAGAAAAACTACAAAATTTAGAGAAATTTAGTGTAAAAACCTTCTAATGCCCGCCATAGCTACCCAGTCCCACTTTCACATGATTGGGTGCTTCCCTCTTGGTGAGGTGTCGACCTCGGGTTCTACAGACTACAGACCACGCAAGACATAGCAAGAGAGCGACGCAGCCACTTGCGATTGTGTGTGTGTGTGTGTGTGTGTGTGAGAGAGAGAGAGAGAGAGAGAGAGAGAGAGAGAGAGAGAGAGAGAGAGAGAGAGAGAGAGTCACGTTGTGGATTCGTGAGTGTGGACTAGTATTCGGGAAACATCATTTTACCAAACATACAAAATTCCTTTCCTTGAATTTTGCCGAGAGGAAATTTAAAAAAAAAAGGTTTGTGTTTTAGGTTTTTACACTATTTTGTCTATTTTGGGGTGGAATTTCTCCTTTGTCCCTTGCCCTCTGGCATTTTTGAAATTGAAAACAGTACGATATTAAGCTGAGACACATTTTTCTCGAGCACTGTTGTGGGATTTGCTTGCATTTGTGTGTGTGTGTGTGTGTGTGTGTGTGTGTGTGTGTGTGTGAGAGAGAGAGAGAGAGAGAGAGAGAGAGAGAGAGAGAGAGAGAGAGAGAGAGAGAGAGAGAGAGAGAGAGAGAATCTTGCCAAACTTCGTAATTTAACTCTACTTTCTTAAATTTAACTCCATTTTTGGAGAGAGAGAGAGAGAGAGAGAGAGAGAGAGAGAGAGAGAGAGAGAGAGAGAGAGAGAGAGAGAGAGAATGCAAAATAACTAGCTCCTTTGTCAAACACACACACACACACACACATTGAGAGAGGTGACAGGTCACATGTATTAGCGCCATAATGCTCCCATACTTTACAAGAAGCTACTGTAGCCAGCAGCTTACGGCCCGCAACATGTCAAGTCATCCGCTCCCTCCAGGATCCAATAGACTCGACTTCTGATGCCCACCATAGCTACCCAATCCCCACTTTTGCATGATTGGATGTTGCCCTCTTAGTGAAGTGCGGACCTTGGGGTTCTACAGACTATAGACCACGCAAAACAGAACGAGAGAGAAAACGACATGATATTAAGCTGAGACACATTTTTCCCGAGCATTGGAGCCTCTAGCCCCTCTCTCTCTCTCTCTCTCTCTCTCTCTCTCTCTCTCTCTCTCTCTCTCTCTCCCCCCCCCCACCCCCATCGGGGTCCATAGCTACCCAATCCCCACTTTTGCATCATTGGGTAATGCCCTCTTAGTGAGGTTGGGGATGGTTGCAGCTGCGAGAATCCATTGTACACAATTTTCAAGGCCTTTGCTACAGGCTCCAAACCTTAGAACGTTTGTGTGTGTGTGTGTGTGTGCGCGCGCGCACGCATATTGATGCCCATCTCGATCACCTGATTGGCAGCCCGCATCAGAGTCGATGCTCGAAAGATACATAGGTTTAGTGTGATGATCCCACTTGCAGCGAGCCAGTGTTCAGGAAAAACCATTACTAATGTTCTTTATTAGGTTACTCTAGCCGTTTGCAAATGCAGATATGTAACCTCCTCTAAAGTCTTTTGTGATGCCGGCTCATCTAAATGCCATGTATGTAGTCTAAAGAAATCAGTGATCTCCCTTTGTGAGCATCTGCTACTGTCTGGTCTCATCGAGAGGCTCTCCCTACGTGTGCGCAACTCTAATAAAAATAGCCACAAGGCATCTTTGATCCTGTTATCTCATAACTTTGGCCAGTGGTCCAAAACCCTCCCTAAATAGGCAATGGAAAGAAGGGGTTTGAGGGTAAGATGGGGCCATGCCGCCGCCGAAGGTGGCGCCGTTTTACTAGTATCAATTAAGGCCTTATAGCCCACATTAAAAACCTCAAAGAACTCTTCCCCCCCCCCCCAAAACTTCACCTCCTTGATCAGATTTCAATCCCGTCAAGCCACATCAGATCTCCCCTTCATCGACTCCACTTGTTATAACCTCACCGCATTCTGAGACTTCCACGTCCGCCTACCGAGGCCATGAAAAATAGGAAAAAGCACTTGGCACCGCTTCTCAGGCAATTATCCCAAACTTTAATAGGCCATAACTTGGCGCTCGAGACTCAGATTGGAGAACCATCACTCCTTGCCAGCTTTGCATGCCGTATACTACCCTCTCAAACTTTGTCGAGGCCCAAAACAACTTCCAGATGGCACGACTTCCAAGAAATCAACCCGCCACAGACCTGACCCTTTACAAAGCTTCATCTGGTAATATCTCTCTCATTTTGGCTTCGATTGTCCATCTTAAAAGACCGACAGGCTCCATAAAACAATCTCTACACACCTATCACTTCAAACTGGCTCTAACCACATGTCTCCATTTTCCATGTCCATCTCAGATCTGCAACGCACTCTATATTCAAACTTCAATAACATTTTCACCGGGGCTCCATTTGATGAGCCGTCTAGACCAGCTTGTAAATCACTTTAAGCACTACATTGTTGGCCTATAAAACCACTTTTTGTCAATAATCACTGCATCTCAATCTATAGGTAACAACCTCATTTGATGGTCTCAATCCACAATTAGCATACATTCGAATCATGTCCTGATGTCATAGCAAAATCTGGCCTAAATCATAAGTTTGGCAAAACCTTGAAAATGCAAACAGATCCTCATCTTTCATACCGTGCCCGCAAAGAGGCATGACATCCACCCCCTCTAAACACGCACATCCTCTAGTATGTGTCAATCTTTAGAGGTGCTCCAAGGCAACATCTTCCAGAAGTCAAATCATCTAAATCCTTACCCTCGTCCAGGGTCGACCAAGAAAGCGTCGGGCTTCTAGCTATGAGAGAGATAGAGACAACCATACTAAAATAAAGAGAAATTGGCAACAGAGATTCAACCCACCTCTGATTTCATTCAATTTTTCAATTTATGTACAAAGTATGGTAGAAATTGACCCTCGACATTCATCAAAACCGGAAAAAAAAGAACCCTAGGTAATGAAAAAATCCCGAGCACTGGCACCCCACCGTGCAGAATTCCCATTGCCTAGCCCTCCAACCGATTATAAGTTTGGTTCTTGTTCATTGCATGCTCAAGCTAACGTTGGCGGCATGCACCCGAGTCCGTAATGAGTAGAGGTTGACCCCGATCCAAGCTTGGGAATTCCCCTATTGGTACATGTGCTTGCCCAAACCCTTCTTTGCTTACATGATATGCATAATCCTTCCAGGAAAGAAATCCTCGAAAAGCTTCTTTATCATCTTTTCGCGCTTAGCCTTCCTCAAGAGCACGAGACGAGCCAAAATAAGCACCCTTGTTTGGAGAGAGAGAGAGAGAGAGAGAGAGAGAGAGAGAGAGAGAGAGAGAGAGAGAGAATGCGAGGAAAATAACGTGTGAATGAGAGAGAGAATCTGTGTAAAAGAAACCAACCCTTCTTCCGCTTCATGACTTCTCCTCGATCTTTTCTCCCAAAAAAACCTCGAAAACCTCTCTTAAACTGTGTCTACCCAACACAGGTCGTCTTTCTTTCTTTTCTCCCCAAAAAGAACAAGTGATAAAATCACAAGGCCTACCATTGGGAGTTCTATATTACTACTAATCGTTGATATTTTGTACTAATCAATAGATAAAATGTCGAAGCAATTTCCATCTTTGTTGTGAGAACTTTGATCTTTTTAGCAGTACAAATAAAATTGCTCGTATATAGTTTATATAGCTTGTGAACAAGAATGGTGCACTGATAATTACTTCGTGGACACTGTCTGCATACATCAATTATGGTAATTACTAATATTCTAAGCTCTCAATCACACTATTTGTATATTCTCCTTTGCTCAATCACACTCACTTATAACGACGATTTGCTCGCAAAGGTTTCATCTTGAGAAGCATCCTCATTTCCTCCTTCAAGAGTTAAAAGAGCCAAAGCAAAAAGATGCATGTCAAAAATAATGTTTGTATGCAATAGACAAGATGATCAAACTAATTACTAAGTAGACATCGATAAAGGCAATGGACAAGATGATCAAACTAATTACTAAGTAGACATCAATAAAGAAAGATAAAGATACCATTGAGTAGTATAAGATTTCATAAAGGTAAAGTTCCAATCTTGAGAGCTCTCAAAAAGTAGGCAAAGAGAAGCGGTGAAACTGGCACCAGGCACAAGGCTGTGGCGGACTAACTAGCCACATCACATCTACTACATCACTATCAAGATCAACAGAAGCACCAAATTCTTATCACCAAGAAACACCACCATTCACAACCTACCTTGTGCACACACGACCTCATGCATCTACATGATTTGTGCACAAATATCCAAGCTTCAGCTTAACAACCCATACTAAGCATCACCCAAGATGTAAAGCCAACACACCAAGCCAATAGTTGTCTATCGACCACCTTCAATGGTAGAACTCTAGCCACCAGCATCATCTCTAGTAGTAACTAGCCTCGGCTTGATCCTCAAACAAGAAGAAATTGTTGGCAGCTCACGATCTACCCAACCTGAGATAATCACGCTCTGGTAGCTGCAACTATGTGTAGCTCATGCAATGAACGAGTCAATTATTTCTACCGCTATGCTCATGCAATTGATCAAATGCTGCCCTCTAACAAAGTGGTTTTGAATAAGCAAAGGCCTAATCAGATCAAGCTTCACTTGGAAAAGAAAACTAGGCAGTAAAGCTTTCATTGATCATCGATATGCATGCAAGCCTGAGTGCTACAAAAAGTACAAATGCTTTTCACTCTTCTGGATCGACTTGGACACAAACCTGCATTCCACACTATAGGAAATCAAGAGCAGAAGCAGCAATCTACTGCAAGCCACATGCTTGCAAACTTTCCAAATGACCTCTAAAAGACGTGCAATACTGGGAGGAGAACGTGAGTAAGGGATCATTGCAAGAGAGGGCATTCACCATATAGAGGAGCATGCTAGAACATGGCAAAGCAAGGACATTATAAACACAACATGCCTCCTTGCCAAAATTGTCAGGAGCAAGCAATTCAAGCAAGTGTGAGAGCCTTCCTTTCTTCGGAGGAAGGTACATGCTTTCGGGACCTTCACATAAACTCATCCAAGTGTATCACACAAGTACATGAGGTCTGAATTTCTTCAATGTACAAAATGAATTTGAAAAGAAAAACCTAAAACCCCTTTTCGTACAACAACATCATGCAGACCAAAGCATGGGACCACCATAATTAGCTGCTCGCCACCTAAGAATGATCACAATGCAGCTCACCTCCTCCACCATCTCCTCAATAGTGTTGCTAGCCATTTTGTTGTTTTGCTCCACCTTTGAGCACACCCTTCAGTACTAAGCTGCCTCTAATTCCCCTACATACCCAATTCTGCCCCTCTCATCTTGACTTACTCCTTCGCTGGCTGTAACAACGCCCCAGCTCGTCCACCACTGCCGTATGCCCACAGAATTGGCCCTACTTCCATTGCATATTCCTTGAGTTCTACATGTACTTGGCCCTTGTTGCCAGCCCAGCTACATGCCATCGAGTTCTTCACTGCTTGTTACAAAGCCACAAGTTTTATTCCCGTGCAGGCTGGGTTGAGAAGGGAAAGGCATTGGCAAGGGATCCTTTGCTCAACGGGGTTGGAAGCAAGATCCTTGACCCCAAAGCTCAAAGAGGACACGCTGTTACTTGCTCTAAAGAGACGGAGATGACAGCCACTAAAGTGGACAAGGCTGCACTAAATCCATGACAAATCCCATCATGGGAGCTATAACGCCGTCGATGGCACCCACAAAGGCTATGACAGGTACAACTCTCTCACATACAGCAGCGTTGGACTCAAATGCGAAGTCTTTCGAGTGTTGTCTCTAGATGGTAGTAGTGTCGAGTGGAGTTGCCCAGGACAAGATCAGTATGTCAATGACTGTCACTTGCTCGAGTACACCATAGTCGAGGTAGGCACCTATCAAGAGTGCAAAAATCAGCTTGCCTCCCCTACATTATCCCTCCACTAACATGAGCCTAGCTATCGATCATCTTGCAAGACCCAAGAAAAGCCTAAGAACTTTTAAGGCCACAAAACTTTCAATAGATTACTCAACAAAATCACCTACATAATTAATATCATAAGCTTAACTCTAGACAACCTTGATTCAAAAAAATAAGGTGGCAACCATTACCATCATTACCATGGCCACAACTTTCGTCTTAAATTAGACAACAAGCACAACTACCAAAGCACGGATAGCAAACAAACACAAGATGGAATGCAAATTAACCCTGCAAATAGGAGCTTGAGCATTAGGCTATTTTTTTTGAAGCACACATGGGCAATTTTTGTGCAACAACATCATGACACAGAAATAAACAAACACACAAAGCGATTTACATTCAACCTGGACTTTCGAGCATCAAAAACCAACAAAAAACCCCACTTCTTGAGAACCAAAGACATGGAGAAAGAACCTTTTGAACATGAGGCTAAGTTGAAAGAAGAGGAACGAACGGAAACAACAAAAAAACCCCACTTCTTGAGAACCAAAGACCTGGAGAAAGAACCTTTTGAACATGAGGCTAAGTTGAAAGAAGAGGAACGAATGGAAACTAGTACTGATGCCAAACTTAAAACATCTTTGAGGATACTAAAAATTCAGTGTCTTTCACCTTGTCTTTGTCACGATCCTTCTCTTTCTCCAGGAAGCAGCAACCAAATGCAAAAGGGCAGGACAAGGGAGCAAGCAAGCAGCTAAAACTCTACATAAGAGGGCAAAAATTGCAAATGAGCAAAAAAGGAGCAACTGGTTTAACGACCTGGAGTGTGTATGTGAGCACTGCCATGGGCAGCAAGGGTGTTGGTTGCAACCCTCCTAGCCCATTGCTCAGCGTGCAATCTTTGACTAGTGTTGGGTGAGGTCCATACTTTTTTTACGTGTCCTGCTTTCATTCTCTTGCACTTCGCTATCGCTATCCCGCAGAAGCTATTCACCGTCGCCCAGCCCACTTGCCCTGACTCCACATTGTCTCCCATCCCCCTCGGCACCTTCTTTGCTAGCTTCAGCTCTTCCACCCTACCTTCTTGCTTGGATCTGCCAAAAACCCTACCATATTCACCGCAATCTGCGATAGACACAACAAAAACCCATTGGAATGCTATATCACCACATCAAGAAGATGAGGTCTTGTGTATTTACCTGTTGGACAAATACATCATCATCTTGTAAAAAGATTAGCAACAAGCGTGGAGAGAAGATGAAACCACCTGCACATGGGTATGATGTCGTTCTCCACATCACGTGACCACAAAGACCACTCTAGCTGGATTGCACTAACGGGGTGAATTGCATCGACCCATTGTATGGTTGATGCCGAAGCCTTGGATAGCCCTATATACTTCAACTTTCCTTCCTCCACTAGCTTCTTCATTTCCCCCACCTGTAGAGCAGGGCACATAAAAGCTCAATATAAGGAGACTCTACAAAAACTCACACATAAAAACCTGCAACAGGAAAATGTGCATACGCCACCAATTTCCGCTCAAGGTCGATAACTTTCATGTCCATGGGAGTGGTGACCTATCCGTGGACCCTCGAGTTCTGATCCCTTTCCTTGTTGAGCTCTGAAAACAATTTTGACACTTCCTTAACCTCGAGGTAACCCACTGCCTCACCTCTGAACATCAGCAGGCCTTGAGAGCTCCGAACTTGAATGAACTACAACATAGAGATGTTAGGGAAACCTCTCTGTTCAGCACATCAATGATTGTTTCATGCAAGTCCATCCTCCTATCCATGGCCTCAACAAGGAGGATTGGAAGCCATAGAATGACATGGTTGCTGGCAGCGTCGGGGTTTAAAGATGTAGTGCATGTATATATGTAGGCAACCACTGTAGTGTCGGGCAGACTGCAAAGCACATCTCGGAAAAATAACACACACACACAGACACACACACACACACACACACACACACACACACAGAGAGAGAGAGAGAGAGAGAGAGAGAGAGAGAGAGAGAGAGAGAGAGAGAGAGAGAGAGAGCCTTCATGACCCCGACCCTCCATGCCTCGACAATCACTACCGTGTTGATTGCGGAGCTTTGAAAATAGCAGGTCGAGCAATTTGGTAGCTAGCAAAAGGGCTATGTGTCGAGGTTGAGGCAGAAGACAGAGTGATGAGTCGGAGGAATCTGATGACGGGTGCAAGAGATGACACTACCCCTGTCACATACATGACTGCCGGTTCTGAAGGAGGACGTCAAGAACTTCATTCTGGTGCTACAGGAGCTGCGCAAGGCGGTACCCAGCTATTGTGCGGACGGCCAAGCCCTCTACGCAAGTTGTGTGGCCAATCAGCAGCGCATGATGAGATCTGGGCGAGGCGGTCAGGCCGCCCATCCTGGAGCTCGAAATGATGACCAAGCATGGCATACTTAGGTGGGCAGATGTGTGTGACAATAGATAACAAAGGCAACTGCTCTGATTTGTCTAGCTCAGCTAGAGAGATGTCCATTATCTGGACTTGTCTGACAGGGGCCTTAGTAAGAGAACAAGCAAAAGTTTGAGAGAGAGAGAGAGAGAGAGAGAGAGAGAGAGAGGCTAGAGAGCACGCGCACTAATAATAAGACTCAAAAGTGCTCCACTACCAAACTACCAAGAGAGTGAATAAAACAAATCCATCATTAGATTTACAGAGTAGTCATCCAAATGAGTGCCCACTATCTTATTTCAACCAATGAACATTTTTTATCTATCAAAAAAAATTTAAAAATACAACCTTGCATTTTTTTTAAATTTTAGTCAGCAAAAAGAGAAGGCATCTCTATGGCCTTTGCCCTTTGGGCAGGCCAAAAACTCCACCATAAGAAAGAAGAAGCGTTTTTCTTCCCTTTTTTTTTGCCCCCTTGCTTTCCCAAGCTAAAGGAAAAACAAAAACCACCCTTCAAAAAAAGAAAGGCTAGTTATCCCACGGTCCACCCCTAGCTTCTTTCTCACCAACTTGAAGATAAAGGGAGGTCTTTTGTGGCTCCCCTTCACGTGAGCACGTCCGTGTAAGATCCTCATAAATTGCCACAAATAAACATCGACAAAGACTATCAGATGCAACACCTCCGCTCGCATGACATTGGGCCACCAAGGCAGTCGTTCGGATTTAAGCATCCATGAATCCAACAAAATTTTGTATTCTCTTCATTTTTAACTCGAACTAGTGTAGCCGCCTGTGTGTGTGTGTGTGTGTGTTTTTCCCGGACGCCACAGGTGACACTGTCGGATGAAGCAGCTTCTAACGCGTGGCAGGGGAGGGGGAGCCAGAATTCCCTCTCCCTTTATCTATTAGTATTAGTATAGATTGCGAGTGCAAAAAAGTCCATCCAATTCCAAAACTTGTCGCACATCATCAAGCACCAAACTTCAAAGTCAACCCTCAAATCAAATAAAAACCATCAATCATTGCATCATATTTTCACACTTGCCACATCCATTATTCGAGCTGCCATGATCCTGAAGCTGAATCCCAACTTCTTAGCATTGCTTCTCACATATAAATACTCTAACCCACGTCTGTTTAGCTACACACCCAATTGTCGGTCTGTATCAATTTGACAAAATACCATACCCAAGAAACGGCATGACAGCACCTTGTCCTGTGAAGTTATGTTGTGCACCTTGGTTCGTGGGCACGCTACCACCACGAGGCTTCTTGGTGGCACCCTCGTTCTCTGGGTGGCTGGTGGTATTTGAATGTGCATTGTAGGTCTCATGCGGATGCCTGGTATGTTGTCGTTTGGCTTGTCCTAGTTTGGGCGTGCTCTGGTGGTCGATGGTGCTCAAGTTGGTTGGTTCGGGTTCAAAGTTGGGGTCCTTTGGTGGTGTGTTGAGAGCATGCAAGGGTGGTGGCACTCCTGCACACCTTCTTTAGTTTCTTTAGATATTATGTATGCTTCTGTATATGTTTCTAAATGGTTGTTGGATCTTTGTCATTTTGTACGGGCTCGGTATCCCTATAAAAGCCATGTGGACATATCATGTAGCATCTGAATTATGTTATTGGATCTACTTGCTCCACTTGCGTTTATTTAGCAAGAATCTTTTGAGATTCCCACCGCTTGTTCTGCTAACCGCGAAGGCTTTTGCCTCGAGCGTGTTCCCGCAGTGACAGAGCTGTGCCCACCCCCTCTGCACAGCTTGCTGCGCTCCTTGGATCTTGCTCATAGAGGTGCCCCAACCCCGTTTGCAGAGCTTCCTATGCTCGTTGGATGCTATGCCATCTTCTCTAGCAGCTCACTCCTCTCGTGCTCTGTCTTTTACATTGGCCCCATCAATTTTTGCACTATGTAGCTCGACGCGTGTAGCCCATCCTCCCTTGGCAACCCTCCCATCCAATGCCTGCCTTTCCTCCACCGCTTGGGAGAGAGCACGCAAACCGCCTGGGAGAGAGAGGGACAATCTCGTGCATATGAGCCTGACGCAGAGAGAGAGAGAGAGAGAGAGAGAGAGAGAGAGAGAGAGAGAGAGAGAGAGAGAGAGAGAGAGAGAGAGAGAGAGAGAGAGAGAGAGAGAGAGAGAGAGACCGCTCTACCCTTTCTAGATGAGGGTCCGTGAGAGAGACAAAGAGAGAAAGAGAGAGAGATTGGCTCGATCTCCTGCACCCCCCTTTGCCATACTCCCACTCATCGGCAGCTCCAATCCCACCTCGCCTGTTGACCCTCTTTCGCGATGCTTAGCTGTAGGCAACTCCTGCTCTACGTGTAGATAGTACATCTTAAGATTAGAAGCGCCCATAAGATGGAATTATTTCGAGAGGTCGGACTCATACCGACGTTCAAGGCCTATAGTTTTGATGCCCAACTCCTCCAACAGCACTAATCAATCGCAAACGGTTGGTAATTAGAAGCAGCGGTAGTGCTTGTGCAGAGAACGTCGAGGTGGGATAGAATGGGAGGACTACTAGCAATAAGGAGTCATGGGGAGGGGCAGACAGCCCCGTGTCAGTGTGACAGGCCACAATGTGATGATGCAACGGAGCAACCCATCCTCAGGGTCCACCAGCATGGAGCACTGTACATGGCTCTCTCTCCATCTCTCTCTCCTCCACATTCCCACGCCTTTCTAATGAACCAAAGAGAAGAATCTGGATAGATTCTCAATAACAAAACATGTGTGCCACCCTACTGGTCTACTATTCACTTCTATTAATTAATTACTGCTTCAGATTCCCTCGAATATTTGGAATCTGAAAACTTGGAAGCAAAAGTAGAAGGTTGCCTTCTACTCGCCACCATCCTCATCATCCTGAAGAGCCCGCGTGCCATCGCCAGCCTCGTGCAGACCTGCGTCATTCCCCCTTCCCTCGCAAGGCGAACTGCCTTCTCTCGCTGCCATCAAACCAGGCCGAAAATAACCAAGTCCATCTGTAGCTAAGCCAGCCACGAAGGGCTACCTCCATGCGCGATTTGAGACACACACACACACACACAGAGTTCGCCTGTTTCCCCCCTCCATGCCTCTCGCTCGACTTCCTCGCTGCGCTCCCGCTGGCTCCGGCTCCCTCAGTCGTCTCTCTCGCGAGTTCCCTCTCCCCTCGGGCCTCGCCGCCCCGCCGCCCCCGTGGCAAACGAGATTTTTTTTCTTGCCCACGTGCCTTGCAAACCTTTTTTCCTCCTCACGCTTAAATTCTCTTCTTCTTCTTTTTCTCTCTCTCTCTCTCTCTCTCTCTCTCTCTCTCTCCCCACCACGTGCCCCCCACCCCTCTTTTCCCTCAGGACAACAAGGGATCTTTCGAGATACTCCATTATTCACCTCGTTTTGGGCGCTTAGTGGCAGGTTTCTGCATGGGTTATGTATGGTTTTTTTTAATATAATCTCTCACATAATGTGAGATTGGCAAAAAAAAAACACTCAGCCTTTGTCAAAAGCAATAGGGAGCCACGACTCGTTAGAGGCATCTAGAGAGAGTATGTAATTCAATGGTGGCTCCTTTACCATTTATAAAGAGAGTAGAGAGGCAATGGACACAAAAAGCTTACAGCTTCTAACTTGCATGCCATTTAAAACAAAAAGAAGAAGGCCGCTTGTCATCAAGACAAGAAGCTATTCACTTTCTCGATTCCCAAAAATATATTTCAAAATAAATGCTCTCACACAATGAACTAAAAGAGGACACTCTTGACAAAAGTAGATGTTTGCTTTACAAAAGGCTCAAACATAAACTGCACAAATGTGGACATGAAGATAGAATAGAGAAGAGCTCAATGCTCCTATGAAACATAAATTGCAGCATCTAAATTGCGTCCCTGTATAATCATTGCACTTTAGAAAGGTCTTATATGATGCCTGCAAAGAACTTTTATAGTAGGTTACTTGGTGGTAGAGGATATCGAGGCACACAACTCCATTCTTTGAGGCAAGAAGTTTATGGTTGGTTGTTGTAATTTTCTTGTTTTTAAATGTAAATTTTAGTTAATAAGGAGCATCAGACATTGTAACCGATGTTCTCTACATAGACAATGCACCCAACATTCATTTAAAATAGTCGAGTGACTAGCACATGCAACAAAGATATAGTAGCGAGTATACCTTGCAACTTTCAAGCATGATGATCTTCAACAGACCACAGAAACACATTGTATTGGACCTTACCTAATTTCATGATGTAATGGTGTCAAATTGTGGAATTTTGAAACCATACAAATTGATAATTGACATCTTTTTTTGCCATGTTCACAATTTTGAGTGGTAGAGTTGTATTATCATAATAAAGAACTAGTATGTGACCCGCGCGTTGCTGCGGCTAGAAAATGCATGTCTTCTATTCTTACAACTACAAAGGTGGAAATTATATAGATTCTATTATTCTACATATATACACTCTCTTGCATTTCAAGAAAATGATTCACAACATCTCTCTATGTATTCACAAATAAGAATATACATGCAAGAGGCAACAAATATTCCTTTAATACTAAGCTTGGCAGGTTCTCACATGTTACATATGATTTTCTAGCCCTTATTCAATAGATCTAGGTGCTTTATAGCTATTGAAGAGAACACACACACACACAGATTAATATTTTATTCTCCTCCTCCTCCTCCTTTCTCTATGTTTAGTTGGATAGTTCTCTCGGTTGCTTGTAGCTCTCTCTCTCTCTCTCTCTCTCTCAGTGCCCAAAAATAACTTTAAATACTAAAATCCTTCATATTTGAAGGTTTTCTTACCTTCTAATTTAAAATTTAGAGGTAACGTTTCAAAATTTGTAGGTGAAATTACACTTTTTTTCGAGCTTTGTTCCCAATCCATGACGTCTCCATCTTTTATTGTGTTCGTCATACAATAGAAGTCGCTTCTTGTTAACCAACATGTTACACACACACACACACACACACACACACACACATACTAATTGTTTGAGAAAAAAGAGAGCTACAGAGGGCCTGCTAGCTCCATTATCAAGGGGAATTTAACCTTAAATAGCTTCTCAAAGGAGCTGTTGCACATCTTTGGTCAACATGGAAGACGATCATGCCTATGTGTACCACATATGAGAGATGCAGTTGGCCATGTACATGAAAAATAGGTGTAGTGCCATTTCCATTCAATGAGCCCATCTTGTGAGGAGTACCATCGCCACTTGGTTGCACTCACATATGCTCAAGATGGATAATTTCAAGCCTTTAGAAGAGGTGAAAAGAAGCATAGCTCATGTTTGCTCATTGGATGACTTATACATCTAACTTGACCTTCTCGAGTCCATGGCATTGGCCCATAACTTGATGTAGGAAGAGATGAAGAATGGTTTATGGACATTGAAGTATGTTGTTGGGCCGCTAGTCTTCAATGGATCATCTCCATACACATTCCACATTCACACAAACCAACACTTCAAGAAAGCATTAGTATGTTAGACATCATGCAAGGTCTAGATGAGGGAGAACCTCCCTCTTCACCATCATCATTAGATGTTGGATCAATGGCACCTTCAACAAATACTGCGTAAGGCACTGCGACACCTTCCTCTCTCTACTAAAAATCTCAAAGATTTCATCTCTTATAGCATTGATATTATTTATCTCAGTGCTGGAAAAAGGGCTAGGTTTAGTGCAATGCCACCTAGAAATGTATTTGAGTGTACGCTTACTATAATCATATGTAGGTTAGTTTTTTGGGAAAAATATTGTGTGTTTGGGTGCTAAAAAAAAAACCTAGGTTTAGTGTGATCCCACTTGCAAAATAAAACCTTCAAAGATAATAAAGTTGCTCTAAAATTTCTCATACGTAGGTTTTCCAAGTTTTTGGGAGAAAGTAATGTATATCTTAGTGCTAAAAAAAAACCTACATTCAGTGTAATCTAACCTACAAATATAGTAAATTTGCCTCTAAAATTTATCATACTTAGGTTTTCCAAGTTTTTGGGAGAAAGTATTGTGTATCAGATCAGTGCTAAAAAAACCTACATTCACAATAATCTAACCTACAAATTTTGAGATGTACCTCTAATTATAGACTAAAAGGTAAGAACTCCTACAAAGTTTAGGCAAATTTAGTGTAAAAACCATCAAATACAATAAATTTGCCTCTATAATTTTTCATAGGTAGGTTTTCCAATTTTTTGAAAAAAACATTGTGTACGTGAGTGCTCAGAGAAAATCTAAGTTTAATGTAAATATAGTAAATTTGCCTCCTTGGAAAGTGATCCCAAAGATCAAGAATCCTTAAGAATGGGGGTGCCAAGGGGCACATAAGTGCATTCGAAGAGGCTACATTTAAATATGGTGTACATGTTGACCAAAACATTTTCTAACAGGAAGGTTTTTTTAAAGAGCCCCTTAATAGCCATTTTAGTTTGCTCATGTCAAATACTTGCATGATGCCATATGCCTTTGAGATATAAGGATACACCATTGTATACGTACACAAGCCTCACCTTGCCTCATGTGAAAACTACTTAGAGCTTCCTTACCGTCACCCTTCTCCTTCCAAACATACGTGGCATCCTAAAATATAAGCATTGATACATGGAAAAAAGCACTCTATATTCAAGTGCTCCAAAAAAAACCTAGGTTAAGTGTAATCCCACCTATAAATTTTGAGGTTTACCTCTGAAGGTGAGAAAATATGCAAAGCTCATAGAAATTAGTAGGGATGAATTACAGATCAAAGGGGAGGCATACAGTCATCATCATACATGTAATTTGAGAAATTCAAATATAAAAACTTTCAAATACAGATCAAAGGGGAGGCATACAATCATCATCATACATGCAATCTGAGAAATTCAAATATAAAAATTTTCCAATATAGTAAATTTGTCTCTACAATTCTATCATATGTAGGCTTTTTAAATTTCATTTTTTTGTGGGAATCTCTAAAAGCCCTTAATGGCAACCTCCAAATTTTATAGGCAAAGTTTAGAAAAATCATGTAAAGACCTTCACATTAGGAAATTTTGGAGGTCATTTGGAGGGCCATATGAAGAGAGAGAAAAATAGAGCGCGTCCAATGAGCACGAAGGCTACGTTACGTAGGAAAGCACGTGGAAAGACTCAAAAAATAGGAAAATAGCATAAAACTTTCACGAATCTAGGATTGTGGCATCGTAATTTCCTTCCTTTTATCGAGCTGTTAGGTGCTTGCTAGTGGTCCCACTTCTGATATTCTCTTATGGTCATTAACGTACTGGAGGTGACCATTAAGCCCGCACAAGATATTGGAATTCTAAAACACTTTCTCTCCATTAGAATGATTTCAAAGTGAATCTCCCTCCACTAAAGCTTTTCTCTGAGAGCTATGGCTTCCACGTCTTCTCGCCCAAGAAGCTCCAGGTGTTTACTGTCTCTCAAACCAACAACCAACAACTGCACTTTGCCTAGAAGGCCAAGTAGTAGCATATCCTCAATCACAATATCAACTTTAATAAGTGCAGAGAACCAATGGGTTGGACAAAGGATAAACAAAGGTTCATGGGTCCTCATGCAACCAAGAAGACCCAAGAGGTCTAGTGATATCAACGTTTACCGCTCAGCATGGAAGGCCAGAGTGTTGGATTTCAAAGTTGAAATCGGCAAAAGATCTGTAAAGGAAGTTCTTGTTCAGCATGTGTTTACCCATCCAGACATGACAGCAAACGGTGGAAATGTATCAGATATACATCAACCACGTTGCAATTGTAAGTACTCTTGACATCTAAACTTCATTTGATCTGTAAGTACTCTTGACATCTGAACTTACTGATACTCTCATTATAGCTTTTCTTATATATTTTGCAATGTTTCTCCCTCTTCTTATGAGCAATGTCTCCATTCTTCACAACTTAATTACATTAGATTTGTCATTTTTACTTATTGATACTCTTAGTTTAACTCTTCTTATATATATTGCAGATGTTTATCCCTCTTCTTATGAGCAATGGGAGCCTGTGGAGTGCATAATAGGCCTCTTCCTTGTTGTTCATGCCCACATTGGTTCTCTAGGAGGAGCAGCAAAAGCCTGGCTGATGAAGGAATATTTTTTTATGACTGCTTCTACCAACTCAGCTCAGGGAATAAGAATGGCATGTTGGTGAAAGTGCCTCTACCAACCAATTGGAACACTGTGGACTGGCCAGTTCTCGAGGAAACAATGGTGGAGGCAATGCAAAGTAAGCTCTACAAGGATATACAGAGGTCTCTACGTAGCTCTATTCCCACCAAACTGGTTAGAATTGCAAACTTTTGTCCTGCTTCACTCTTCATAGAGTTGTTTCATAGCTACAACATCCGTGTTACGAAAACTATGTTCATGTGCAAGTCATTTCAGCAGTCATCCTGTGACAAACTTCTTGACAGAGGATGGTATGTAAAGGAAGAGATTGGCTCACGGTGCGAGGTCACGCTTGATACTCTAGTTGTCAAGTACATGATTGCAAGCCAATCACTGTTACTCTCGTTTTGGTATATGCGATCACAAATACTCAATGGTAAGTACATTCCTATGGACCAGGTTTCTGCAGGTTTAGAAGATAATCCTACTATGGATGTCGAAGTGATTGATAAAGAGCATGGCCTACTGTTGGTGGTTACAATAAGGGAGCTATGCAGTCTTCAGCAGTTGCGGCATGACATAATTGAAGAGTCAATGGACAGGGACCTATCAGATTTTTCCTTTTTCCTAGCTGGCCGTAAGGTGATGCGGCGAAGGGAAAAAGATATTTTGTGCAAAGAGTTGGATGGTCGGGTTGAAGTAGTGTCAATGTAACAGATATTCTTGTGAACCCAAGTGTATACAAATGACTTTCAATACATGAAGTTTTTTGAGCTCATTTGTCAATTGTGGCCTGTGAATAAGTGTGCTTGAAATACATTTCTTTACCATGTCAAATCTCTCTCTCTCTCTCTCTCAATGTTAGACAAGACAAAGACATGATAGAAGAGTCATCTTAATTCATTAGAAAATACAAACTCGTCCGTGAACAATGGACTGAGATACAATTTCTGTAAGTATGGAATCAAAATGTCTTCAAGGTAAAAATCGAAGGAATGCCCCTCGAAAGAAGGTGGTGAGATAGTTGTTCCCGGCGGATTTAGTTCTCCCTTTTCAGGAGTATCATCAATCAGTAGTGTATTAGTTGCATCAAAGGGTACACCGATTTGGCTAAACGGTTTGTACAAAAGAGGTAAGTGCGGTTTTTTAGGGTGGTAGTGGCGCTCGACGGTAACACATTTTCTTTGATCATACAAAAAGGCAAAATTTGATGTGTGAGCGCCGCATACACTGCAAACTATTGTAACTAGTGGCGACAAGTTTTGCCTTTGCATTGAAGACCATATGGCAACTCTGAAGCGCGGAAGAAGAAACTGAATAAATTCCTTGGTTCCTGGACGAACCACGAATCGACAAGTTTCAATCCGAAACGTTTGCAAATCCTCAAAGGGTTCTGTGTCACCGAGAGGCACGCGCATCAGCAGCAATCCATTGAGGTCCAAGATAATCAACCTCTGTAAAAGTTGACAAGTACATATAAGTAGTTAGAAGCTGAACATATTTTTCCATACTTGAATAGACATTACCGGAAAAACCGTATCTACAGGTAGCAAGGGTCCATACTGGGTCTCTGTAGTGTTGATGTCGTTGTTGCTCTCCTCTGCTTTAGCTTCATCATTCACATCTTCATAGTCATCTTTCACATCTTCATCAGGGGTCTCCCCCATGGCTCTTTCTGCTTCATTCAAGGTTTCCTCCAAGGTCTTTTCCTGTGCCTCGATTGACTGGCTTGCCTCATACATCCTTGCCTCATCCATCCTTGCTTGATCCATATCAGTTTGCTCATCCCTAGGCCTGCTTTCCTCATCCATATCATTTTTCTCATCTATAGGTCTGCTTTCCTCATCTTGGGTTTCATCCATAGGCTCTTTTGGCTCCTCCACTGGCTGACTTGGCTCTTTCATTGTCTCCTCTGGTTGTACACTAGCACCTTCCATATGCTCATTTGACCTTTCCTCATCCTCGGCTCTTTCATCTTCTGCTGATATGACCCCCTCAGCCCGTTGTGATTCCACTGTATCGGATGCAGGGGTTTGTCGTGGTGGCACGCCATGTATTGTCATATCAATAGTGTGGTCATCCAAGCCGCTATCTTCAGGATCTCTAGGGCTAGACATAGTAAGCAGGTGTTGTATTAAACTTACCCGGTATCTTTGCAACTAATCATATGTGTAGTTTTTAAAAGCACTTTGAAAAATTGAAAGACCACATGGTGATAATTCTTCTATAAAATAAACCAAAACTGACTGAATGCATTGCCAAATGGTTACCTTAGTCATGAAAGGTTTTAATGCAAAGTAGCTTTGCAGGACATATTCTGCATGGAGAAGACATCTCCAGCCGCAAGAATTTCCATCGGTTTGATTTGGGACATGTACATCTTTGATTGGGGCCCTGTATAGTTCATACCTTCCACATAGCTTGCCATAGGCAAGTAACAACCTCTTTATACAACTGCACAAAGCAGTATCAAGATGTTAGCTTGAGGATTCAAATTTACATGGATATCTATAAGAAACAATTTCTGATACATAACACTTACAGCCTAATATCAGGGTGGGTTCCTTTTATTGAATTGAACACCCACACTGCTGGTTGGTCAACATCAAGGCATATGAGACTCCAGTGATGGTTGTTCTCATATGGAAAGATGATGACAGTAACTTCCAGCATAGCACAGTGGAGAAACCAACTCTCAAAGGTCCCAGATGGACTGTTCTTCTGTCTAATACTCACTGGCATTTGTGGATCAAGAAGAAACACCTCCGTGTGGGTGTGCAGTGGGAGTTGACTTTTGATCAAGTTGCAGAGAGTATACCTGAGTTAGCAAACCTATTATCTGAGTTTTCAAAGCTAGCAAGATAGTAACACTTACTTAAGACAAGCTTAAATAATTGTGTCTGAAATCTGAGCATCTGGATTCTGCAATAAATTAATGTCCACTTTTTCCAGAGCTAGCTTTCTGGCTCCATCTACAAATGGTATCTCTGCAAGCAAACCATCCTTCATTGAAAGTAGAGTTTCTTGATTGCTTGCCTCTATGGACAGGGTCACATTGCATTCTGTTTGCCTCTGGGACTCCACTGCTACTTTTGCTTTCTCCTTAAGCTCTGCTTTCCTCATGTCCTCTGTTTGGCGAGCAATAGTCTCTGCCCTTGCCCTTGTATTCACATCATGTGTGACATCTACAACTGTGAGTTGTGGCACTAGCTCAGGGGGGTATAACAAATTTCCCTCATTTTCTTATCCCTGCAGACATTGGGGACCAGTAGTTTGTCATACCTCCACCTTATTCTTTTCAGTGTCTCACTATCTTTGTCCATTATAGTAACCCTGTGGGCATGGGCTGCAACAATGGTGATGTCACTGAAGTACTCCAGTAGGAAGTCCTCTGCTGCTTCTTGTAGAGCCATCAATGCCACCACCTTCCACCTT